>NW_022639488.1:82971-88883 GCF_010583005.1 Odontomachus brunneus | reverse complement strand
ATTTTTCACAAAGCAAAAGAAATTGTTGTTTAGGAAAATAATTGTGTATGCTGACTGAATGTTATCGAGAAATGTCGAAATTAATCACAAACTACCTGTTTCGTTAGTAATGACTACTAGAACTGTTTGCATTGCCATCTAACATTTGCGGGCGGAAACTAAGTTAAGGTCCTAATAATCAATACTTTGGGCTGCCGAAGATTACCAAAACTATAAAAATATATCACACATTCCTTGCGTACGCCACCCAATGAGTACCAGGCCCTTCAGCGTCGTCCAAATTTATAATACGCCTTTTGTTTAGTCGCGGTAATATCGGGAGTGCGTTACGCATAAACACTCGGAAGAATGGGATACGCAAGCGCTTCGCCAAATTGTCCAATTGAACGTTGGTGGTTGCACAGGTAGGCATTTTTATCGTTTCATCGATATTTTTTTTCTTCGAGACACTTTTTCCACATTTCTATAAAGCAAGATAGACTCCTCGACCTTTCGTAAAGCGGTCTTCTATGGCGCTGCATCTCTTGCAGCTGATGTTGAGCAACCTTCTTGTCATTCACAATTTTTGCAACCCCCGCTGCTCCAACGATCCGAGAGCTCCCAGCAGTAGCAAAACCAGCAGCATTCCGCCTCGTTTTGCGCTCGGAAATATCCGTTTTCGCAATGTTTTTTTCTCCGATGCGTTTCGCTTCTTTTTTTTAAATTCCGATTTTCGTCTTGGCATTCATAGCTGCCCAAATGTCTGTAGCGGCGGCTCTCTCATCGATAGTCGAATCTTTTGCGACAATGCGTTGTCACGTCTTGTTGGTAAGTATTTTATCGGCCGCGTGTCTTTCAATCAGATTGTTGTTCTGAGAATATGCAATGTCGTGCTCGCGACATGCCGCGTCCAACGGTTTGATACCTCGATCACCTCTAGCCAGTTATGTCTGTAAACGTTCCCGGATCACTAAATTGATAACCTGGGATCTGCAACTCGACAGGAAGTGCGTTTTTCGGACGATTTAACAGATCTCTATCGACTTTTACCGTCTTCGACGGCATTCGTCACAGTCTTTGATCAACGGCGCTGGACTGTCGGTGTGTGTTCGTAGTCACGGATGATTATGTTCCAGACACCGGCGATACTGTTAAACCTCCGAGTCAACCCTTATATGCTCAGAGAATCTGTCCCACAAAACGTCAATGTGCTTCGGAAATTCGCGCAATAGAACAACTTTGGGTATGTATTTCCACTGTTCAGAAATTAGATCTCGAATGTCACGAGTATCCGACAGTAGGAAAAACCTAAATTGAGCAATTTTGACACGATGCACCCATATAAAAAGTTCAGTCGTAACGACTCTGTTACGTCCTGGAGAAGAACGCAACGTGAAAAAAACCTTGGCCGTACACGCAGGTCGAGCAACGAGTCAGCGACTAGAAGGGTCATTTTACGCGAATGTCGACGTCCGGCGAGTGGTCCTTTTTCCGATCAGAGAACTGAATCTTTTTATCGCGGGACGGATTAAGAACGGATAATCGGAGGGAAAGGGGGTTGGAAAATAATGATGAAAATTGAAATTTGCAGTAACATTAACTAATTACATTTATTCCTCGCGATTCGTTACAATTTTATCCTCCGCGGTCCATTACAAATCGAAAGGTTACAGTAACAAAAAATTATGGGCTACATGTGTGAGTATGCGTGCAAGTGTATGGGCTGTGGGTGAAAGTTAGTCTTTAGAATTTATATAGGATGTAGGAGACGAGTAAGAAAGTAGATCACGAAGGACGAAATCGAATTTTAAACTCATCGGAATTATTATAATTATTTAACGCGGCAGGACTGACAAGAAAAAAAAAGAAAAATAAAAAACTTACTTTTGGTGGAAAACCGAAAGTTCAACCCATCTTTTGTACCAAAAAGTGGGTTGTAGACACCCGATAGCTTCGGCCGGTTCATCAGACTCCTCGTCCGCGTGGGTGGCTGACGTAAAGAATATCCCCAACGTATGGCCTGCGTGTCGTAAAAGGCGACTAAAAGGCCCTCATGGGTGGGTTGCTGCGCCCATGAGTATCAGGAGCCGGAAGGCTCATCTCCTTCTCGCTTCAGAGAGAGAGGGGAGCCTAATGGCGCTTACAGCAGGGGAGCGTACCGGATCCCTTATGCCAGTATGATACCGGTCTCTCGGGTGGGCAGCGGCGCCTGAGAGTATTAGAGGGAGGCGAGCGCGCCCGGTTGTCCTTACGGCAGCCGGTGCGGGCGAACCGACCTCACTGCGGGAGCTGTCGGGTCCCTAATGCTTGTATGGCAACCAGCCTCCTGGGTGGGCAGCTGCGCCCGGAAGTAGTAGGATCTTCGGTGAACAATTCACTGGGGATACACAGCGGGGGCAGGACGAGCTCCTTAGATTCTGTTGAACCAAACCGCCCTAGAGGGCGACCCGAAAAGCCGCTCGGGTTCGAGGGCCGCCGTCATGCCCTCCATTAAACATAATGATAAGCACGACCAAGAAGATGACTTCCGGCGAGTCGGATACGTCGGGCCGACTTGGGGGGATTACGGTCCCAGGTCCCTCCCTTGTCGTCAACGAACGATAGGCCAGATGTGGGAGAACCTGCCGGGGTGTCGACGGCGGGCATCCTGGTAGTTAGAACTACCCCCGCGGGGAGGGGGGGTGGAGAGTAGAGGAAATAGCTGGGAAAGGCCAAACAGGAAGAGGTCGTGGAGCAGGACGGGAAGTGCGAGGGGATTTGGGGACCTGGAAGTGTCCAGCTTCGAGAGCGACGGGAGTGAATTTCCTGAGCTAGGGCTACCGAAGATGGCCAAGAAAGAATTAGATAGGGAAAAGGAGACAGAAAAGGAAGAGGATCTATTTCAGGATTTGAGGAAGACAGAGAGAATGTATATAAAGGAGGGAATGCCGAACATGGGATGCCCTAATGACGTAATGGCATATATTCAAAAAAGGCTTATGAACGTTAGGGACAACGAGGGAAAAATCAAGGGAATGACGGAAAAGTGTAAGAGAATGAGTGGGAAGGAAAAAGAGATCGTAAGAGAGGCGCAGAAGGAGACGGAAGAGACAGTGTACGACATCGACAATATAATGCGTGGGGGATTGAAAGCCCTCCTCAATAGAAAAGAGAGGACCACAAAAATGTGGAGAGAGGAGAAGGATAAAGTGAGAAGACTGGAGGAGGAAATAGCAAGGGTGAGGAAGGTAATTGAGGAGATGGAGAAGGGAAGGGAAGAGGGGAAAAGCCGGGCCGACAGGGCATGTGCCGCTCCCGGAGGTCCCGCCCGATCGGAAGGACCGCGCGACATCCCCGATGCGGGATGCGGCCTTTGGGCAGGCGAGGAAGGCGCCGGCGGCCGGAACAGGATCGGCCGCGCCTGCTGCGGCTCCGACAGGAGACCGGGGCTGGGTTGCGGCGGGCGGGAGGGGCGCCAGAAGGAGGAGGGGCCCTAGATAGGGTGGCGGAGGGGAATCGGGCCCGGGGCGTCCGGCGGCAGTGGCGGTCCGCCTCGGGACGGGAGGCCTCTCGTACGCGGAGGCCCTCCGCAAGGCGAGAGGGGACAACGCCCCGGAGACGAGCGGGGTCCGGCTTGCCTTTGTGAGGACGCCCTGAGCTTATTGGCCAAGGGGGCCCGGAGTCCGCCGGGCGGACAGATCCCCCCTCCCCCCCCCGCCTCCGCCGCGGAGGGTGCGAGAAAGCAACCTCATCCGGAGAGACCGCAGGAGGTGGAGATGGCCCCGGTCTGATCACCAGAAACGGGGCCGCGGCGCCAGCTGAACACCACGGCCGGCGCCGGGGAGATCGGAATCGAGGGGTGTTGCCCCTGGAATGAGTTTGCCCTGTCCCGGTCTCCCTCTCCCCTAAAGGTCATTGGAGGGGTGTGCGGGGACGCACTCCTTCAATAAAGCGGCCCGGGAGGGAGGCGGCGCGGTGTTGGATCGCACCGCGTGAAAGGAGGGATCGCGACCGGTGACTATTACCCCCGGTCCGGGTGGTGTTCTTCGGACAGCGGGGAGGGGTTCTGCGGATGTTATACACAAGTAGTTCCCGCGGGGCCTCTTGACGACCGCCGAGGACGGATCCGCCAGGGGTTTTAGTGGGTAGGGCCCCCGTGGAATTCTCAGCGGGGGAGGAATCCCACATAACCCGTGGTCCCCCCGGGATGCGGGTATGCATAATGCATTTCCCCTGGTTAAAAAAAAATGTTCGTTAGACTCCTGTCCGCATGGGCGGGCGTTAAGAATACCTCTAACGTATAGTCTAAGGGATAAGAAGCTGCCTCGCTGCCGGCGGCGCTTGCCAAAGGGGCAAGGTCCGCCTCGGCCCCATAAGATTGGGGCGGAGGGGACAGGGGACGGTGTGAGCGAGACTACCCCTGGAAGCGACCGTCTAGCTGGCGACTGTTGAGAGGGTGGCGCTGGAGTGGGCGGAGGCACGGATTGAATTGCTCGGCAACCAGCCGCTCCAGTGCTACAGGTGCTGGAGGCTCGGCTGCACCCGGGCGCCCTGTTCTGCGTCAGAGGACCGAAGCGGGTTGTGTTACCGGTGTGGCCGGGACACTTCGCGCGGGATTTTGCAGAGGGCGTGTCCTGCGCGGTGTGCCGCGAGGACGTGCGGGATGTGGGCCATCGGGTCGATGGTCCGCGTCCCCGCTCGTGAGGAATGGCCCGACAACCAAGTGGTTGTCGGGTCACAAAAGAGACAGTCCGCCGAATGTGGAGCAGGGCCGGAAGAGCCCGGGACCCTCTGGGCGGACCGGACCCCCCACGAAGGGAGCGCCAGGGGACTCCGGGCGGGGAGGACCCCGGTCGGACCATCCAACCGGGACCACTGCGCCGGCTGTACATCGCGGCCGGCGCTGAGGTAATCGGGACTGAGGCCGGGAAATCTCGCCCTTGGGTTGAGATCGTCCTGTCCCTGTCCTCCTACTCCTCTACGGGTTGCTTGGGGGCGTGTACGGGGGCGCACACCCACTATTATAGTGGCCCGTGTGGGAAGCGCGGTGCTTGGGTCACACCACGCCGCTGTAAAAGAGAGGTATCCGACCGGGAGAAATTAGCCCCTCCCCTTCCGGTTCGGGAGGGATCCTTAAGACAGCGGAGGGGGCCTTGCGGAAGTTATACGCAATTAGTCCCTGCTGGGCACCCCGACAAACACCAAAGACGGACCCACCAGGGGTTTTAATGGGTAGGGCCTCTTCGATATTCTTATCGGGGGGGGAGGACATTCTTTTTTTTTTTTTTTTTTTAAGCCAGGGGAAATGCTTCCCCCCCATGTCCACCACCTTGCCGTGGTGGGGGGGCTCCGGCGATCCGATGAAGGCTCGGCGGCAGTACCTTTCGGCTTCGGCCGGAGGGAAGGCCCCTACCTGAGGACCGCTGGCTAAGTGTGGACAGGGTAGCGTAGGGACGGGGGGAAACCCTGAGGCTTATACCGGTAGGCAATGTGTCATGCCGGGCGGCCCAGGGAAGAGTATGGGGTATTCGTGCGAGGTAGAGTCGCTAGGTAGGACGGAACGGCCTGCGGGCCGGCTGTGAGCGCGGTCTCGACTGCGTTCCCAGACGGCACCGCCCGCGGCGCATGGGGGAAAGGGCATTGGTCTGGCGCTTCCTGGTGATCCTGTCCGGAGGACGGGCAACACGGGCGCATGGGGACTGGTGATAGTCGGCAACGAGGGGCGCGCCGGTGATCCGTTATGGCAACGCCGGGGGCCCACGCCCCTTGATCCGTTAGGCTAAGGTCCCTGTGCGCCTAGACCCCGTGTGCGATGAAGGCGCACCGAGGGGTGTGGCTGGAGCGGCAATGGGCGTACCGCCGGGGGCGTTGGGTGCCGGTGTCCGGAATCTTAGGCGGGGGGGCGGACGCGGGTCGGTCCGGGGGAAAAATGGGGGGGTACTCGCGTTGGGAAG
>NW_022639488.1:81833-82088 GCF_010583005.1 Odontomachus brunneus | reverse complement strand
GGGGGTACTCGCGTTGGGAAGGTTTGTCGCCTAGAGTCGCGGGGGTGGGGAGGAGGGTTCACCGCCGGACGACCGAATGAGCCAGCAGGTGCCCTCCTCAAACGCGGGACACCCTGTTCTAGAGCCCGCCTCCTTTCGCACGTGCGGGTGGAGTTTGACTGTGTCCGGGGTGAAATCGTGCCACGTCGTGAGCGGCGTGACGCGGTGGTCCTGCTCCTGTAAAATATCTGGCGTCTGCGAGGGCCGGAGGCTACC
>NW_022639488.1:78851-80991 GCF_010583005.1 Odontomachus brunneus | reverse complement strand
CCTGAGGCTCCGTTGAGCCAAACCGCCCTGGGGGGCGGCCCTAAAAGCCGCCCGGGTTGGGGGGCCGCCGTTAAGCCCCCCATTATAAAAAAAAACATGATGAACACCAAGAAAGAAGCGACTTCCGGCGGGTCGGGTACGTCGGGCCGGCGCGGGGGGGCTGTGGTCCCAGGAACCCCCGTATCGTCAACGGACTATGGGCCACGCGAAACCGGTGCGTCAACGGCGGGCGCGTCGGCGGGAAATGCAACCGCCGAGGGAAGGGGGGAGTGTGAGAGGAAGGGAAGGGACAAGACGAAAGGAGGGGGGAAGAGAAGGAAGCTGGACAAGGATGGAGAGGATGTGGACAAGGATGAGGGGGATGAGGAAAAGGATGAAATAACAAGAAGAGCCGAGAGTGTACTGAGAAGGATTCTCAACCGGGCCAGAGAGGAAAGAATGGGAACGGACAGTGAAGAGGAAGAGGCAGTGACATGGCCGGACCCTGGTAGCCAAAAGGGAAATAGGGACTTCATCCTCGATCGGTTATCAAACCTCCGACACAGTGCGGAGCTGATCGAGAAGGTCACAGGACGGAGTAAAAGGATGAGCAGGACAGAGAAAGATAACATCACGAGGGCAAAGGAAGAGATGGTTGCGTTCAGCGAAGATATGGGAAGAGTATTTAGGGCAAGGACGGAAAAGCTGGAAGGGTTGGTACAGGAATGGAAGGAATGGGCGGTTAATAGGGAGGCGGAGGACAAGAAAATAGACTTGGAGTACAAGGAAAAATATAGGAAATTAAAGAAGGAGGTAAAGGATTTGGAAATGGAGAGGGATAGCCTGGAAAAGGAAAAAGAAAGTCAACAAGGAAGGATGGGGGAGGAGAAAAAGAAGATGGTGGACCGGGCTGTGTCCCCGCTCCCGGAGGTAAGGCCGGACGTCCGCGATCGGGCGACGTCTCCGCTGCGTGGGCGGGCCTCTGGGTCGGTGGCGGCGGGATCGGGGCCCGCAGCGTCCGCCACGCGGCTCGCGTTTCCCGTGGGGGGTCGCGGCTGTGTCGCGGCGGGCGGGGCGGGAGGAAGGAGAAAAAGGGGCCCCAGATGGGGAGAAAGGGGGGTGCCGGACTCGGGGCGTCTGGTGGTGCCCCGGGTGCCGCCGGTGCCGCCGGCGACGGCGGTGGTGGCGGTGCGCGTGGAGGGGGGCCTCTCGTACGCGGAGGCTATCCGCAGGGTGCGGGAGGTCCCCCTCCAGGGAGTGGGGGTCCGTCCGGCCTTTGTGAGGAGAGCCGCGAATGGCGGCCTCCTCCTGGGGCTGGCGGGCCCAGACAGGGAGGGGAGAGACCGGGGGGCCGACGACCTGGCCGATAAGGTCAGGGCGGCGCTCCCCGGAGCCTCGGTAACAAGGCCCAGGAGGTACGGGGAGGTCCGGCTCGTCGGTATTGACGAGTCGGTCCTCCCCGAGGAGATTACGGATGCTCTTGCGGCCCGCGGTAATTGCGGGCCAATGGAGATCCGTGTGGGCCCCATCCGGCGCGGCTGGGGGGGGGTCGGGACAGCATGGGCCCGCCTCCCCCTTGAATCTGCCGCTATGGTGGCCAGGGAGGGATGGGTGGCGCTGGGGAGGGCGGGTGCGCGGGTGGAAATGCTCGCAGCTCGCCCGCTCCAGTGCCACAAGTGCTGGAGGCTCGGCCACATCCGGGCGGCCTGCTCCGCGTCAATCGACCGGAGTGGGCTCTGTTACCGGTGTGGCCGGGCGGGGCACATCGCGCGGGACTGCGCCGGGAGAGCGGCCTGCGCGGTGTGCTCGGAGGATGGAAGGGCCTCGGGCCACCGGGTGGGTGGTCCCGAGTGCCCAATGGGGGGTAGTGCTCCGGCGGGCGGAAGGCCGCCGGGGCATCGCAGGGGTCGACCGCCGAACGCGGCCGGCCGGCGGAGAGGGTCCCGGTCTGACCATCTAGACCGGGGCCACGGCGCCGGACGAACATCAGGCCGGCGTCGAGGGGGGTTGGTGCCGGGCGGATACTCCGCCTCCACCGGTCCCCCCTCTCCCCTACGGGTCGCCTGGGGGGTGTGCGGGGGCGCACCCTCCAATCAAAGCGGCCCGGGAGGGAGGCGGCGCGGTGTTGGGTCGCACCGCGCCGCTGCTCAGGAGGAGCGTG
>NW_022639488.1:74038-74269 GCF_010583005.1 Odontomachus brunneus | reverse complement strand
AAGGGGAAATGCTTTACGCATACCCGCGGTCTCCGGGGGGAGACCGCGGGTTATGTGGGGCTCCTCCCCCGCCGAGACGAAACTCGGCGAGGGCTTTACCCACTAAAACCCCTGGCGGGTCCGTCCTCAGCGGTCATCAAGGGGCCCGCGGGGACCACTTGCGTATAACTTCCGCGGACCCCCCTCCGCAGTACTGAGGACCCCTCCCGGAACGGGGGTAATAAATCACCC
>NW_022639488.1:73921-74028 GCF_010583005.1 Odontomachus brunneus | reverse complement strand
AGGGGTCCTCAGGACCGCGGAGGGGGGTTCGCGGATGTTATACGCAAGTGGTTCCCGCGGGCCCCCTGATGACCGCTGAGGACAGATCCGCCAGGGGTTTTAGTGGG
>NW_022639488.1:69391-73911 GCF_010583005.1 Odontomachus brunneus | reverse complement strand
TTTTTTTTTTTTCTTTTTTGAGCCAGGGGAAATGCTTTACCCGGTCTCCGGGGGGAGATCGCGGGTTATGTGGGGCTCCTCCCCCGCCGAGAGACTCGACGGGGGCCCTACCCACTAAAACCCCTGGCGGGTCCGTCCTCAGCGGTCATCAAGGGGCCCGCGGGGACCACTTGCGTATAACTTCCGCGGACCCCCCTCCGCAGTACTGAGGACCCCTCCCGGAACGGGGGTAATAAATCACCCCCGGTCGCGCTCCTCCCGAGCAGCGGCGCGGTGCGACCCAACACCGCGCCGCCTCCCTCCCGAACCGCTATGATTGGAGGGTGCGCCCCCGCGCACCCCCCCAAGCGACCTGTAGGGGTGAGGGGGGGACCGGTAGGGGCGGAGGTTTCCGCCCGACACCGGCCCCCCTCGACGCCGGCCTGATGTTCGGCCGGCGCCGTGGCCCCGGTCTAGGTGGTCAGACCGGGGCCCTCTCCTCCGGACAGATCCCCAGATGATCTCCCAGGATCCGTCAGCACACCTCCCGGAGGAGGGCCGGAGTCGGCCGCATTCGGCGGCCGGCCCCTGCGATGCCCCGGCGGCCTTCCGCCCGCCGGAGCACCACCCCCCATCGTGCACTCGGGGCCACCCAACCTGTGGCCCGAGTCCCGGCCATCCTCGAGGCACACCGTGCAGGCCGCACTAGCTGTGCAGGCCCGCGCGGTGTGCTCGGCACGGCCACACCGGTAGCACAGTCCGCTCCGGTCGATTGACGCGGAGCAGGTCGCCCGGATGTGGCCGAGTCGCCAGCACCGGTGACACTGGAGAGGACGGGAAGCGAGCATCACCTCCCGCGCTTCCGCTCACCCCAGCGCCACCCTCCCTTCTGCCGCCACCGTGGCAGCCGCGGCGAGGGGGAGTCTAGCCCAGACTGCCCTCTCGCCCCGCCAACCCCATCAAATGGGGCCGAGGCGCACTTCGCCCGGCCCACATCCTCCTCGTTGGGCGAAGACCTCCACTATTTCCTCGGGGAAGACCGACTCGTCAAAATCGACGATTCGGACCTCCCCCATCCTTGAGGGCCGCGTAATCACGGCCCCCGGGAGCGACACCCTGAGCTTGGCGGCTAGGGCGTCCGCCTCCCTCTCCTTCCCGGACCCGGCCAACCCAAACAGGAGGCCGCCATTCGCGGCCCTCCTAACGAAGGCGGGCCGGACCCCACCCGCACCCGGGGCAATATCGGCCCTTGCCTTTCGGAGGGCCTCCGCGTAAGAGAGACCCCCCGGCTGAAGGCGGACCGATACCGCCGCTGTCGTCGGCATCGCCGGCAGCGCCCCCGGGACTGCCGGACGTCCCGGAGTGCGCGTCCTCCCACCGTTTCCATGGGGCCTCTTTCGCTCCTCCTCCTGGCACCACCCCCGCCCGCCGCATCCCATCCCCGATCACTCGGGGGAGCCACAGCCGGCTGAGAGGGCGCAGTCCCTCCTCCTGTCGCGACCGGCGGCCTTCCGGCCGTCGGCGTCTCTCCCCTCCGCCCGGGAGTCTTTTCCCGTAGCGGGGACGTCGCTCGGTCCCTGACGTCGGGCCGTGCTTCCGGAAACGGAGACACCGCCCGATCCGCCGTCTCCTTCTGTCTGTGCCCTATCTCCTTTATTGTTTCTTCTTTTTCTTTTATTTCCTTCCTTAAGCCGCTCCTTTCCAGTGCCCATGATTCCTTTTCCATTTCCAGTTTTCGTATTTTCCTTTTGTGACTATCCAGTTGCAATATCAATCCTGCATCATCATTTTCGTACCTATCCAATAATTCGTCCCTTTCTCTTACCACTCCCTCTAGCCATTCTGTTCTCATCTTAAATATCTTCGCCATTTCCTCCCCATATCTTTCCATTTCTTCTTTACTTCTCGTGATGTTACCCTTTTCTACACCACTCATCCTCTTGCTTTTCGGAACTATTTCTTCGATGTGTCCGGCACTTTCCCTGAGATAGTGAAGCCGTGAGAGCACGAACTCCCGGGTCTTGGTCATCCTATGGGGATCCGGCCATCCTTGGACCTCGTTCTCTTCCAAATCCATCCCCTTATCCTCTTCCTTTATCTTTTTCTTTATCCCTGTCCCAATCCCCTCCTGCTCTCCTTCTATCTTTCTTCTTTTCCCCCCTCCTTCTTCACTCTCCCCCTCCTTTTTTCTTGGTTCCCCCCTTCCCTCGGCGGTTGCTATATCCACCTGCGCGCCCGCCGCAGACGCACCGGCTTCCCCTGGCCCAACGCTCGTTGACGACATGGAGGTGCCTGGGACCATAGCCCCTCCATGCCGGCGCGACACATCCGACTTGCCGCCAGTTATTTCTTTTTTTTTGTTCCATCATCTATTATAATGGGGGGCATGACGGCGGCCCCCCAACCCGGGCGGCTTCTCAGGCCGCCCCCTAGAGCGGTTTGGCTCAACGGAGCCTCAGGAGCCCGCCCTGCCCCCGCTGTGGATCCCCGGTGAAGTATTCACCGAGGATCTTACTACTCCCGGGCGCAGCTGCCCACCCGGGAGGCCGGTTGCCATATAGGCATTAGAGACCCGGCAGCCCCTGCAGTGGAATCGGTTCGCCTGCACCGGCCGCCCAATGGACAGCCGGGCGCGCTCGCCTCCCTCTGATACTCTCGGGCGCCGCTGCCCACCCGAGAGACTGGTACCATACTGGCATAAGGGATCCGGTACGCTCCCCTGCTGTAGGGGTCTTTGGGCTCCCCTCCCTCTCTGAAGCGAGAAGGAGGGGAGCCCTCCGTCTCCTGATACTCATGGGCGCAGCAACCCACCCATGAGAGCCTTTTAGTCGCCTTTTACGACACGCAGGCCATACGTTGGGAGTATTCTTTACGTCCGCCACCCACACGGACAGGAGGGAGGACATCCCACATAACCCGTCCTTCCTCCGGGAGGCGGGTATGCGTAATGCATTTTCCTCGGTATAAAAAAAAAAAAATGTTCGTTAGACTCCTGTCCGCGTGGGTGGCGGACGTTAAGAATACCCCCAACGTATAGCCTGCGTGTGGTAAAAGGCAACTAAAAGGCCCTAATGAGTGGGTTGCTGCGCCCATGAGTATCAGGGACCGGAGGGCTCCCCTCCTTCTCGCTTTGCGGGAGGGAGTAGCGCCCGAAGGTCCCTACAGCAAGGGAGCGTACCGGATCCCTTATGCTAGTATGGTACCGGTCTCTCGGATAGGCAGCAGCGCCTGAGAATATTAGGGGAAGGGGAGCGCGTCCGGTTGTCCATTGGGCGGCCGGTGCAGGCGAACCGATTCCACTGCAGGGGCTGCCGGGTCTCTAATGCCTATATGGCAACTGGCCTCCCGGATGGGCAGCTACGCTCGCGAGGTAGGATCCCTGTTGAACATGGACGGAAGGCTGGATCCGTGCGCGCGTCCTCGGACGTGTCGTGCGAATTTACTGGGGATCCACAACGAAGGCAGGGCGGGCTCCTGAGGCTCCTTGGAGCCAAACCGGCTTAGGGGGCGGCGCGAAAAGCCGCCCGGGTTAGGGGGTGGCCGATATACCAATGAGATATAATGAGCGAAAAAAAGAGGGAATCTGCAGCGGAATAGTAATGTCGCGCCGGCATGGGGGGGTTACGGTCCCAAGTCCCTCTTGTCGTCATCGAACAATGGGCTGAGTGAAGGTGTTGAAGCCGGCGCGACTACGATGAGCGTTCCTGGACGGCGACCGGGATCGGGTAGACAGGGCAACGTTGCCGCTACGGGGCGCGATCCTCAAGCGGGGGAGGGAGGCGCCGGCGGCTAAAGTGCTGTCAGCCTGGAGTGAACCCATTGTGCCCGTCGCGCCTGCTGCGGCTTCCCCGGAAGACCGGGGTTGGGTCGTAGCGGGCAGGTGCGGCAAGAGCAGGACGGGCCCCAGAGGAGCCGGCAAGAAAGGTCCGTGGCCGGAGCTGGGCCCAGGGAGGCCCTCCAAAAGGCGAGGGCAAATATTGTCCCCGGAAAGAATGGTGTTCGGCCGGCGTTTATGAGGAGAGCCGCAAGGGGCGGTCTCCTCTTCCGGTTGGCCGGACTCGGAAAGGAGGAGGCGGACGCCCTGGCGGCTAAGCTCAAGGCGTCGCTCGCCGGAGCCACGGTCACCCGGCCATCTGGGATGGGGGAGGCCCGGCTCGCCGACTTGCCAAACTGGCGGCTGAGGGAAGGATGGCGCTGAGGTGGGCAAGGGCGCTAGTGGAAATGCTCGCTAGCTGCCCGCTCCAGTGCTACAAGTTCTGGAGGCTCGACCACGTCCGGGCGGACTGCTCCGCGCCCTACCCACTAAAATCCCTGATAGGTTCGTCCTCGGCGTTAGTCGGGGGCCCACAGAGACTACTTGCATATAACTTCCGCAAAGCCCCCCTCCGCTGTCCGAAGGACACCTCCTGAACTGGGGGAAAATCTCAACCGATCGGACGCCTTTTTTCTTACATCGGCGCGATGTGACCTAGGCGCCACGCCGCCACCCTCCCGGGCCGCTATGCCAGGGTGAGTGCGCCCTCGCATGACCCCCCCCCCCC
>NW_022639488.1:54843-69298 GCF_010583005.1 Odontomachus brunneus | reverse complement strand
AACGACCCGAAGGGGTGAGACGGGACCGGGACATTTCGTCCCGGCCCCCCTCAGCGTCGGCCGTGATATTTTAGCCGGCGCCGCGGTCCCGGTCCTAATGATCAGAACGAGGCCCTCTCTGCTGGGCGGTATCCGGCTCTAACACCGGATCTTCCTGCGCACTCGTGGGGGGCCTAGCCTGTCCTGCTTTCGGCGACCGGCCCATTCTATGGCCCGGCGACCATTCGTCCGCCGGGCTGCCCCCCAACGGACATCACTCACCCAGTGACCCGCGTCCCGCCTATCCTCTCGACACACCGCGCAGGTCACACACTCTGTTGAGCCATGCGCAATGTGCTCCGCCCGGCCACACCAGTAGCACAACCCGCTCCGGTCAACGGGTAAGAGGAAGGACGTCCGACCGGTTGAGATTCTCCCTCAGTCCAGGAGGTGTTCTTCTGACAGCGGAAAGGAGGCTTTGCGGAAGTTATACGCAAATAGTCCCTGCGGGGCTCTCGACTAACGCTGAGGACGAACCCACCAGTGGGTAGGACCCCCCCCCTCCATTTTTCGGGAGGGGAGAGGGTCCCACATAACCGGAGGCGGGTATGCATAAAGTATTTCGCCTGGTATCAATAAAAAGGTTCGTCAGACTACCCCTTCCGTGCCGCTAGCTAAGCGTAGTGGAGGGGTTGCGGCGATCCGATGAAGGCTCGGCGGTAGTACCTTCCAGTTTCGACTGAATGGATGGCGTACACCTGAGGATTGCTGGGGAACGGCGGCAATGGGGAAGGAAAACCCCACAAAAAACCGAACCGTGGTGGGCTGCAGCCCCGCGGTTGCTAGAGGAGGTCGAAAGACCCCCCACTGAAGGGGAGCCCGGCAACTCCCACAGGGCCTTTTGGTCTAATTGCCGGTAGGGGTAAACGGCCCTGACTTCAATCGCCCGGTTAGGGACGTTAGGGAGAGCACTGCTCCGCCACCAGTCAGACAGTCCTCGTTCGGACGGTGGCAGAGACTCACACCCGCGTTTGCGCACCGAAGGCGCTGCCTCACGATACGCGGGGGATGGAGGGGTGTTCCGGGCCGCTCGAACGTATTTCGAAGTCGGGGCCGGACACCCTAGGATTGGTGTAGGAATCGGCAGAGCCGCCCGAACATTCCAGGGCAGGGTTCGCCGATTCCCTATGATCGGGACAATGGGAGACAAGAGGACCAGTATCTGGTAACCTCTTGTCTTCCGACGACACGATCGCCATAGGGGCGATGTGTCGGGTCAGCCACTGAGGTGGCTGAGAGACACTGTCGAGGCCGCTGGAATATATTTCCAGGTCAGGATTCGGCAGCTGGAGTCGTCGGGGCCGCACGGTAAGTCATGCCATGTAGGGCCCGAGGACTGGTGACAAGGTGAAGGAAAACACTAAACCCGGACATGCCGTGGTGAAGGTAACCCGCATGGGAAAAGGACGCTTCGAAATTAAACCAATAAAATTAAATAAACATGACAGACACACACACTCAGAACAAACTTACCGGCCCAAAGGTTGCGAAACTTCAGGGTCCGGCGGCACAAGGGGTAGCGTCCCGACTTCCTACGTCGTCGTTATCATGCGACGGGCTGCCCAGAGTGTTGCCGGTGAGCTTTTTAGACGAAATGGCTACCGCCGAGGAGGGTGTTATCACCAGCCCCCGGGAGGAGGCGGCGACTCCAAGTAGGGTGGCTGCGGGCCCGGATAAGCCGGGTCTCCGCTGCGCCAAAGAGCGCCGGGCGAGATTAGTCTCGCATGGGCGCGGCTCTGGTGAGGGGGTGGGAGAAGTTCCTTCCCCCCTTCCGTTGGAAGGACAAATTACCTCCGCGGCGCTTGGGACGGGCCATGGCGGGGGGAGGGGGCGTCGGCGCCGATGATGTTCGGTCGTCGTCGTCGTCCCCCGCGCGCCGGCTCGCTAAGAAGGATGGGCGCGGGCGACCGGCCATGTACTCCAAAAGGAGGACCACACGGCGGCCGCCATAGCCTGCAGAAGGCGGGAGAAGGAGAAGGTGGACGCGCTGGCGGGAGCAGAGGAGGCGAGAGATCCCTCCATCAGACCGTCATTGCAAATGATCCCCCAAACGGAGGAGGAGAAGGAAGTCGTGATCTTCTGCGGCCTTCGGTCGTGTCAGACGGTCAAGATCTCGTCCATGGCCTTAAGGACCGTGGACAAGGTGAAAAAGCTCGCGCAGCGATCCAAGAACCTCAAGGGGGTATTAAAGGGGGCTCTCTGGAGCGCGGCGGCAAAGATGACTGCGTGCAGCCTCGCCTTCGTGCAGAGGACGAACAACGCCGAAGGCACGGTAGGCGAGGCTGCAAGACATGATCAGACCTCTACCGAGCTGGAGCGCCTCAAGACTGGGTGCCCTGCTACGGTTCGAGGTCGACCGCTTGAGAGCTGGGGAAAGCTTAAACACCCCTCCCCCCCCCCAGAGAGCCGCAGGGAAAGATCCCCTTTACTATGGAGGTAGCGAGGCCCGGCCATCTGACTTCGTGGCGCAGGCGAGGAGGGGTTCCGAAAGTTGGGATTCCTCCGCGGAAAGAAGAAGGAAGATGGACATCGTAGGGGGGGCTCTCCACCTTCCCCATCCCTCAGGCGGAGGAGGGTAACCCGCTGCCTCCCTTCCTCCAGAGGATATGGAGATCGAGAAGACGCCTGGGGAGGCGCCGAGGAGATCACGGTCATTCACCCGATTCCTGAGGAGGAGGAGACGGGGAGGAAGTGCCAGGAGGAAATGGCGATAGATATGGCCGGGGGTGGTCCGCCTTAATACTTGAAGTGTGACAGACGTGTTTCTAAATGCTCCGTCTTTGTTGCGCCTTTTGGACGGTTGTTTGCGCCTTTGGGTGTCTTATTTGGGACTGATATGTGCGGTTTTTAGCGAGGAATCCGCCGATATACTGGTTGTCATACTTTTAAGTGTTTTTCTGCGTTAAAACTTGTTAAACTGTGTCTTATAAATGCACCATATGTTAGACTTTTGCGGACTCCTTTGTGCATTTTGGACCAAAGTTATATGCATATTCAATGCAGGGAAGTGTATAGACTTTGTATTGCGTGCTTACGGACACGGTATTGTGCTAATTGCGCTGATTATTAGTGGATTATATGATATACAGACGATGACAATGACATTTAGGGTCCGTATCCGCTGTTTCGGCTGTGCGTTCCGGTTGTCTTTAGATGCGAGGATTAAGCTGCTTCAGACCATGAGGCTTTTGATTGGTGGACGCTTTTCGAACTAAGACGTCATGTGGCTATAGACATGGAGCTCTACCTTGGTGTTCCTGCGGATGCCTTAAGCTATCCTAAATTTCTTGCAATCGGATTGGCCGGCGAACATTGGTATTATGGCATCATGCTTTGATAGTGCTTCCTACTACCACGGTGATGTGCTTCACATGGTCGCTTTGATTTTTGTTAATCTTGGACGCTGTATAATAGGAACATAGACGGTAGTCCGCATTTAATTATGGTCAGTGGCATTAATTTTTGCTATGTATATAGACGATGATCTGCATCCACTTTTACGTAACGAACACTGATTGGTGGACAACGTCGGATTTCTTAATTTTAATATTAAGTGCCTTTTTGCGTTATTTTAAGACTTATAAGTGTAAGACAGTTTATGCACTCCTTATTTTTGTCCGCAAGTGCATATGTGATCTTAAGTGCGTTTTATGCACTTTATGCATTTTCAGAGACTTTGGAGGGCCGTAGCGGCTAGACGGCTTGTCGTAGGATTTTCGGACCTTGACCTATCATTTCCGGTGGTCTCAAGGACTTGATGCTGAAAAGTGAAGGGTCAACTTTGTCGCTTAATTGCGGCTAGACGGCTGGCCGTAGAGGCCTGGGACCTTTTGCGTTGGACTCAAGAGGGTCTTCCATTAATTTATGCGACCATTGAGGGTAGAGCCCTTTGCGCATTTTTCGGCCCTTTTTGGGTTTTTTCGCGGAAATAGCTCTGGTTTGTTCCCCGAGTTCGATGGGCGTCTTTGCGGCGAGTTAAAGCCCTTCGTTCGGCTATGATAGGACCATAAAGGGAACGCTTTACGTAAAAGCTATGTTAATGCGATTTTTGCGCTGTGTGCATTGTTGTATGCGGTCTTGTGAGTCATAAATTGACATTGACAGTGTGAAGAGCCCGAAGGGCTAGCTTTGGATGCCTGTAGGCGCCGAACCGTTGGCGTGTGGACTCTGGATCTTTTTCGTTGCGTTCAGGAGGTTTGATAGTGCGGATTTGTAGTGTTAAAGAGCTCTTTTATCTTTAGCCTTTTTAGCATTCTTTTTCTAGACAATTCAGAATTTTGGTTGGGAGAGCTAAGCGAGTCTTTTCTGACACTACTGTGCGGTACTTGCGTGCTTTTGCTCTTTGCGCTTGCGTCTAGCATTTGTTTTTGTTCGCCAAACTATTTTATATCTGATTTTCTGGTGACATTGTTGGCTGCGTTATGGTGCACCTGCCGTACTGGAGACGCATATTGGACCTTTTAGCCATGTGGGTTCTGCGGTGGGGCTATTTGTTGGTTGATACTCTTTGCAACCTGCGGCGAGCGTGATCTGCGGATCTTGAAGCATTTTCGGCCTTGTATGCTTTGTGCGGAGTGTCTTCCAGTAATGTGACCTTTGTGATCTTAGTCTGGGTCCTTATGCGGTAGCGGTCCGCTATACCGCTCGAAGTGAGGTCCTCGTACTAACCTCTTTATACTTATAGACATGGAAGATAAAGAACTTAAGTCAACGGCGGGCTCGGATACGTCGCAACATTAGCAGGGTTATCGTCCCATACCCTGCCTTGTCGTCAATGAGTAATAAGCGCAGGCATCCTTCTGACGGTGTGTTGCCGGCGGGCACACCTCAGGGAACTACTACCGCCGATGATACTTTGGGCGAGCTACCCGCGGAATTGTTGGAGGATCCGCTGAAGTTGTTTGGTGCGGAGGAGTTTATCTTCGGCGTTACACTTTCACCTTTGAACGTTTCGATGGCTGAAGATGCTGGGCAGGTTTTACCCTTGTTCACCGGGGCATCACCGGTGCTCACATCTGGAAGTACGCCTCCGCCTCTTGTTTCTGCCAAGGATCATCGTTGGCGAGTCCGGTCAAGCGGATGGAGATGAAGCTGGATCATCTGTGTTGCTTGTACCGGTCGATTTGGATGGTGACCCTCTAGGTGCTTGGCGTCCTAAATGGCCAGCCTCTACTTCACCCAGGGATGCAGATACCTCGATAGATAAGCCTTCTGGAGTCGGGGGTGATGGCGTTGGCTCATGTCGCCGTCTTCGTAGCGGCAAAGTCATTCCTCGAGAAATCATGAGCTCATATTCTGAGGGAATAGCGGCCGGTGGCTCCAGCTCAATCGCTTGATTACGTCCGGCTGTGCCGCTGGTGTCGGCGGCGAGACTCGTCGCAAGACTCGGAATCAGGCAGCCACTGCTTCTTTGATGATCTCTTCTTCCTCTGATGAGGAGAAGTAAGTGAAGTGATCTGCGACGATGCCTAAGAAGAAATCGGCGTTGTCTCGGAAGCGTAGGAGGAAGACGGATGCGAGGGCTGACCCGGACCCGGTGGAGACGGCTTCGGAATTGGCTGCTATGGAGGTCGTTGGTTCACTGAGTACACTTCTATGGCTTCTGCGGCTATGGGCCCTTGGTATCGAGTGGCTAGACGACGTTGATCAGGTTCCCTAATATATACGGCAAATTCAGCGGGCGCATGAAATCCCTGATGGCCGAGCTGAGGGACCTGGTAAAAACGCTTGTGGTTAGGGCGGAGTCATCGGGGGATCCGTCCTATCTTCGTGTGAGGACATCTGAGCTATCTGTACAGCTCCGTGACCTCAAGGAAGATCACGAGAAGGTCAAGCTGGAGCTTGAGAAATCGAGAAGGAGGATCCGTGATTTGGAGGCCAAGCTGGTGGAGAGAGATAGCGGCAGTAAAGCTCCCGTCAAGGAGCCTTTCCTGGCTCCCGCTGCTACGAAGCTAGACCTGGGTGTATATCAGTTGGACGGGGCAATTGGACACAGTCCAATCACAAGTCGCTGTTCCAAGAGACCCTACAAATGTCTCTAATCACACGGTGCTGTGATTGGCTGTGTCCAAATGCACTGTGTCCAAGTGCACCGCTCTCGCTGGACCTTCGTACGGAGTTGGAGCTCGATACTGCGCGTCGCATTATCTATGAAAGCGAAGGCGAGTCTGGTAGGGTGGATAGCAGCCCAGTTCTGAGACCCCCGCTTGGTGGTGTCTCTGATTCGATCCCTTCGCAACTCTTTCTGGATAAGGGTATCAGGGATAATGCACGGCGCAAGTATAAGCTGTCCACGCGTATCTCCGAGCTGGTTAAAACCAGGAGAGAAGTGCGTGCCAATGCTGGACCCGTTGAAACACAAGATTCTGCTTCGAGCCCATCGATTTGCGGAATGCCTTTTCGTGGTCGAGGATCCATCATCGTCGACAATGTTCAGGTCCTCCCTCCTCAGGTGCAGCGTGCGAAAGGTGGAGGGGTTAGTGACGCAGTGGTGCCTGGGGAGCTCGCTTGTGTTGATTCTGCGAAGGATGATGCGCTGCCGGTGACGGTGACTGATGACGGCGAGGAATGGCAGTCTTCTGGTAGGGCCGCCAAAGTAGCAAGGAAAAAGGAGCAACGGAACGAGAGGGCTGTGGCCAGGGAGTCCCGCCTGGCGTCTCTGCATGTCACCCCGACGCAGGAGAGGGTGGCTCCTGTGGCGCAACACGAAGCCCGGGTGTCTCAGAACTTGACTGGGCCTCCTGTTAACAAAAAGGCTGATCCGCTTCGGCCTACGCGTGTTGGACCGTCGCGAAATAGGAGAGCACCCACAACAGCGGCAATAAATATTAAATATGCAGCTGGTGGTTCGTCGTACGCGGAAGTACAGCATAAGGCGCGGCAGCAGATCCAGGTTGATGGACTGGGTATCGAGAGTACCCGGGTAAAGTGGACGGCCAATGACACCGTCCTCATCGAGGTGGCCGGCGATTACCGTACCCAGAAGGCAGACTCGCTTGCTGCCAAACTCAAGGAGGTTCTTCGGAGTGAAGCCGAAATTACCAGGCTCATTGTTAAAGGAGAACTGAGACTTTGGGGTCTGGATGATTCTGTCTACCCGGACGAGGTGGCGTGTGTGGTGGCTGCCTTCCGATCGAAGTCGAGGTGGGACTAATTAGGAGAATGGCCAACTGCCTGGGTTCAGTTTGGGTCCAGTGTCCGTTGACAGCGGCTATGAAGGTGGCATCCCCCGGCAGGATGCGGATCAGGTGGACAATGGAGCGATCAGTGCGCGTGGAGCTGCTACGCGCCCGCCGTATTCAGTGTTTCCGCTGTTGGCTGTTTGGACATATTAGACACGCGTGCAAAGCCGAGGTTGACCGATCGCGGGCATGCTTCTGTTGTGGCAGAGATGGACACACTGTCCGGGATTGTACAGCGGCACTTCACTGTGTGGCGTATGATCTGAGCGGGAAACCTGCCAACCACTAGATGGGCTCTATGGTCTGCGGTGCTGCTGCTGACGGGAAGAGAAGCGGGCCGGGGCGGAGGGCTGGCCCCACAATAACACCCGGCAATGAAACTTAGGCTCATACAGGTGAACCTTAATAAGAGCTGGCCGCCCTACGATCTACTAGGCTATCACATGGTCGAAAATGTCATTGCGTTGGCAATACTGTCGGAGCCCCCACGAAGACGACCAGATGCGGTGGAATGGCTCGTCAGTAGGAGCGGCAGTGCTGCCATTTTATGGAGGTCCAGCCATCTTCTGCGGACATGCACTCTTGCCCGGCAGGGGAGGGACTTTGTTGCGGCTAGAGTCGGTAGGATAACGGTGGTCTCGTGTTATATATCTCCAAACACCACGAAGGGCCAGTATCTTGAGTTTCTCGACAAATTGGGCGACCTGATTGGGGATGTCGGAGCTCGAATCCTCGTGGGGCGCGATTTTAACGCGCGATCAGCCTCATGGGACTCCAGGGTCACGAACATCAGTGGAATCCTGATCGAGGAATGGGCAGCAGAGTGTGAGTTACGGCTCGTCAACGTGGGAGGTATATCTACTTGCACGAATTGCGGATATTCGGTGGTCGACCTGACTTGGGTGTCGACTGACCTTGTTGGACTGATGAAGGACTGGGCTGTTGCTGTGGACATGGAATCCTTATTGGACCACCGCTAAACCCACTACAGTGTGGGTGGATTAGTAGACCGGTTGGGTGGTCGGTCTGATCAGCGCAGTAACCACCCTTGCTGGAACTACGATGGAATAACAGGATGGACGCGGCACCCTTATTATGATGCTGGAATGGCTCAGAGCTGCGGGACCCGATGCGAGGGATTTTGCGTGCGCGGAGGCTTTCGCAGGATGGGTGAACCGCACTATGCGCCGTGAGTGCGACATTGTGTCCCCCAGAGTGGGTAGATCTTCCACTAGGCGGAATGCCTATTGGTAAAACACACAAATCATCGAATATTGCAGGGCGTGTATTCAAACGCGTAGAATATTAACGCGGTATAATAGCAGACAGGCGCGGAACCCTACACCCGATGAACTGGTGGAGAGGGAAAGAAGGCAGCTTCGACAGGCATATCAACTTGCACGCTCCGTAGGGCCATAACGAGGGCGAAACTCGAGTCCTGGAAAAAAATTTGTAAGGTCGGTGGAGACGGATTCTTGGAGTAGACCTTACCTCTTGGTCCTGAGTCGCCTGAGTCGTTCCTCTCTGAGGTTAACGGAGAGCCTTGAGGAGGGGACGCTACGAAATCTGATGTCATCGTTGTTTCCCGCGAACAATGAAGAAGCTGCCGAACCGCTGCTTCCGTGCACGTGGAGGGATGAGTTTGCGGTGCAAACGACGGAGATCAGTTGCGCCGTTTGGCTGAAGAGGCACAAGAATGTGGCGCCAGGGCCCCAGCGGTGTTCGGTTCTCCGTTTTGAGACATGCCCCGCCGGAGATGCTTGAGCGTCTTGCCGAGTGTTACACGGTGTGTCTAAGTCAAAGGATCTTTCCGACTATCTGGGAATGCGCTTGTTCTCATCCCCAAAGTGGGGAGTCTCGCGAGTCCCATTCCTAAGGTGCGGCCTATCTGCCTTCTCAGCGAGGTTGGCAAGATGTTCGAGAGGGTCATCGTTGCTTGAATAAAGAATTGGATGGCTGAACACCCCACTTCTGAGCTGTTCAACCATCAGTATGGCTTTCGTGAGGGCAGGTCGACCTGTGATGCTCTTTTGCGACTCCGACAGGTGGTGACAGAAGCGGTTGACGATGGTGGCGTCGCGATAGCCGTCAGCTTAGATATCTCCAACGCAGTCAATTCACTGCCGTTTGCGCGGATTAGAAAGGCTCTGAGCAGAAAGGTTTCCTGTACTATCTAAGGAAAATCGTCGACGATTATTTGCTAGGACGCTTTGTCGAGTACTCTGTAATGAGAGGCGGCGTGGCACGCTGGCCGGTTGAAGCAGGAGTTTCCCAGGGCTCTGTCCTGGGTCCTCTTTTCTGAAACCTAAGGTACGACGCGGTGCTGGAGTCGCGCTTGTTGGACGGGTGCCATATACTCGGGTATGCTGACGACACATTGGTGGTGGCTACTGCGAGGACGGTGGAGGTGGCCAGCGTACAGGCCAACATGCAAACGGCGGCGGTGGTACAGAAGATTCGGCATCTCGGTCTCTCAGTGGCGGCGTAGAAAACGGAGGCGATTCTCTTCTATGAACACAGGAAGCCACTGGACTTCCCGAAGATCAGGGTCGGGGATGAATATATACAAGTAAGCAGTACTCTAAAATACTTGGGTATAATCCTGGATAGCCGCTGGAAGTTCCACGATCGCTTCCAGTATGTTGCTGCAAAGGACATGAAGGTGGCTCGCACATTGGGCCGCCTCATGCCTAACCTCAGAGGCCCGGAGTCTAAAAGGAGGCTTTACGCTTCGGCGGTGATGTCCGTCATCCTATATGGTGCACCGGTGTGGTGTAATGCGCTTGCGCCAATGACGCCATCTGCGAGGCGGGCTCAAGCGTCTGTTATGAGAGCCTTTCTGACCTTAAAGGTGGTCGCCGGATACCGCTCGATATTGTTGGAGGCGGCTTCGTTGATTGCGCGAATCCCACCGCTATACCTGGTTGCGACATATTACCGTCGCATGTTTGAGCGCATTCGCGACATGAGGTTTTATGGAGTTTGGACTCTGGAGGCCGAGCAAGAGGTCCACAATATGGAGAAGCTTCTGCTCGAGAGACAGTGGCGTATCCACTTGAACCAACGCGAGCTATCAGGGGCGAGAGTCCGGAATGCGGTGTTGCCGAATTTCCTTGAATGTATACACCATAATAGGAGGCGTGGATAGTGAGCTTTCACCTCACCCAGATCCTTACGGAACATGGGTGCTTCAGGGACTACCTGTGCCGTATTAGGAAGGATGATACCAACGTATGTGCACATTGTAAAGCGAGGACGAACTATGCCCAGCACACTTTGGAGGAGTGTGTGACTTGGAAGGTTGAGAGAGCGAAACTTAGGCGGATGGTAGTTGACGATCTGACCCCATCTTCTCTTGTAAGAGGAATGCTCGAGAGCGAGGAGAATTGAACGGCCGCTGTACATTTTGCTGATTCGGTCATGTCGCAGAAAGAGGCTGCGGAGAGAAGTCGGCAAGCCGTTAGTGCTGAGAGATACTCGGTGCCTCCTCGCAGGGATGACTCCCCGTCCTAGTTGCGAGGAATGGAATTTCCACGGGAGTCTTGAGATGCAGGAGCCATATGGGCTGGGGCTCTCGGTTCCATACGTCTTAAACAGGTAGGGGCAGCGGAGTGAGGTGATGTTCTCCCTTGCTGTAAGTTAGTTTAGGCAGGAGTGCGGAATAGCACTAGACCGGGGGAGGTCCTAAACGGTATGCGTAAGCGTTTCTCGGGTCCTCCCTGGGGCTATAGTCAAGGTAGGACACTCGAGGAGGTTTTAGTCGGTATAAGTTCGCCATACCCCGATCTTATACCAGTAAGGTCGGGGTATGCATTTCCTCCCCGTAACCAAAAAAATATGGCCGGGGGAACACTCTCACTGCGCCACGCGTCTCTTCTGAGAGCACGCGGAGATCCCGCCCATGGGGCAAAAAGATCCCAAAGGGGGAGGGGGGTTGCGGCACTGATTGCGGCTGGCGGGGGTACGCACCTGCCGCCGCGGCGGTCGGGCAGCGCGCGGTTTATCCCTCCGGAGGCCACGGGGGGGAGCGATACCCCTCAATAAGAACTGGGCTCCCAGAAGGACCGGATGGAGGAGCGGAGAACTTGTAGGCCATGGAGGCCGCCCCTCCCGGGGTTTCCGGGGGGGGTCTTCGTGGCCCCGGGATGCTCCTTGGGAGGGATGGGGAAGGGCTAAAACGAGGGGTGGGGCACGGGACACGGCCCCTGCTCCCCCCCCCTCCGCCCAAATCTTCCCCGTCTTTCGCTTCCACTGTGGCAGAACAGCCCGGTGAGGGAGGCAAGAGGCGGGGAAGAAGAAGAAAAAGAACACGACGGGCGACTCGCGGCCTCCGGCCAAGCGGGTCGTCCCATGCACCTGCGGGAGAAGTGGGCCCCTCCCCCTGGACCGGACCGAGCCGCGGTCCGGGAAGGGACCCAATCCCCTCTCCCATCTCGGATTCGAAACATGGGCCCGGGTGATGAGGAGGAGGTAAAAAAGAGAAAATACGGAGGGCAATCAGGCACTCCAACCTGCCCCAAAGGGTGGCGGCAGTGACAACCTGCGAACGGAAGAGGCCGGAAGGGATAGTCAAAGGACCCCCAGGTAGAGAAAGGTGGGAAACCCACCCTCCCCAAGGCTCTTCGCGCCGCCGCACTCACTGTGAGCTTCAGCGGGCAGCAACGCCGAGGTGATGCAGCGGGCGACGAACACCATAGATCTAGAGGCCATCGGGATCGGTGAGATCCGGTCAAAGAGGGCAGCTATCGGTGCCTTTATGCTGCAGATTCCCGGTCCCGAAGGGCACGCGAGGGCAGATGCCCTTGCGGTTATAATATCAGTTCTCTTCGCCGACAAGGGGGACATGCGAATCGCACGTCCCTCGAAGAGGGCCGATATCCGAGTCCGCGACTTGGACGATGCGGCCATCGTGGAAGATATAGTCTCCGCGGTGGCGGTCTTCGGGGGTTGTGGACCCGGAGACGTAAAAGGCGGAGCAATCCGGCCCAGGACGGACCACTTGGGGACGCTGTGGGTGCAGTGTCCCTTTGCGCCCGCCCGAAAGGTGGTGGACAGAGGACGTCCCAGGATAGGGTGATCCTCCGCCCGGATGGAGGCCTTGGCGCCGCACCCGCTCCAATGAGTTAAGTGCTTGGAGTGGGGCCACGTCAGAGCCTCCTCTAGGTAAGACCGACCGCAGTGGTCTTTGTTACGACTGCGGGTCGGCCGGCTACAGGGCTACGGCGTGTGACGCACCGGTGCCTTGCCCCGGTGACACCGCGTGCCCTGGGGCAAATAAGGGGAAGGGGGAAAAGAGGGAGGAGGAGGTGCAAGGCCTCAGACGCCCCCTTCCAGAGCCCCCCTCAAGAGAAAAGCGGGAAGAAGGCTTCCCCCCGCACCAGTGTAGGGGGAGCAACAGCCGGCAGCCCCGTATCCTACCGCGGACCCTACTCGTTTGGAGTAGAGGTCCCCGCGGAGGATCATGGTAAAAAGAGGAGAGCCGCGTGTCGAGAAGACTTCCGAAGGGGATTCCTCGACCGCAGTAAAAAAAATAGGAGGGGCCTGGAGAAGAATAGTGGCAATTGCCGCGATGGAGACCATCCTCCTCGAGGCAAACTTTAACGGCGCTCGTGGAGCACAGGACCTGTTCCAGCAGGTCCTCCACGAGCGCGGTGTAGAGCTGGGGATCGCCGCCGAGCCCTACTCTGTCCCTGGAAGTCGTCCATATATAGTGGGTGACGTTGTGGAGCGGCGTGAGTGCTTAGTGACGATCCACTGGAGAGGGGACGAAGCCTCTCCTCCCTTCTCAGTTATAGAGAGGGGAAGGACAATGTCGCAGTCGAGTGGGGAGCCCTAGATGTGTTCGGGGTTTACGCTTCGCCCTCGTGGGACTTTGCCCAGTTCGAGCACTTCCTGCACCGGCTGGGGGACCTCATGACGAGGCGCCCCAGGCCGGTCCTGGTGGCCGGGAACTTCAACGCCAAGTCGGCGTTGTGGAGTCCTCGATCAGGTATCGCAAGGACGAGATCATAGAGGAATGGGTCGCGTCTTACGGCCTCTGTATCATCAACAGAGGCCGAAGGAGCACCATCGTCGGATCGCGGGGGAAATCGGTGGTAGATATCATTGGCATCTACCTCCGCGGCCCGACTTATTAAGGACTAGAAGGTCGTGACCAGAGGTGAAAACCTTACGGACCACCGTTACATAGTGGTCGCCACTCCAGAGGAGGTGCTTTAGAAGCGCGACCTAGGGAGCGCCCGGCCACGGAGATAAGCCCACTCTAAGCTCGATTGCGACAAGCTGGTGACCACCTTATTGGCGGCCACTTGGGCGGAGCCGGGTCCCATACGTGGGAGCCCGCAATTGAAGAAGAAGTGGCCGGGATTCGGGACATGATGGCGGCTTGCGATGCCGCCATACCCCGATCCCGATTGCACCCCTGCCAGTCCGTGTACTGATGGTCGGCGGAGATTGCCGAACTGTGGCGCTCCGCCGGCCAAGCCAGGAGAGATATAGACCGGAGGAGAAGGAATGAAGACGGCAGGGTGGCCGCCGAGAGGGCCTACCGCAAAAATCGTGGGGCCCTTAAGGCGGCCATCGCTGCGTCCAAGGCCCGTGTCTGGGATGACCTGGTTTCCACCATCGACAGAGACCCGTGAGGGCGCCCGTATCACATTGTGATAAAACGCCTGCGTTCTTGGGCACCCCTACTGACAATGTCCCTGGACCCCAAACTCCTCGATGAAATTGTGGGGGCCCTCTCTCCATGGGAAGAAGCTTGCATTTCTCCCTATGAGGGCCCCCCGTCAGATGGGGAAGACGAGGGGATCGGGGTCATGATGAAGGAGATGGGCAGGGCCGTCAGGAAGCTCGGCACAGGAAAAGGGCGCTGGGCCCTGACGGCATCCCGGGCACAATCTGAGCCTTGATAATGAGGGTAGGGGAGGTGAAGAGCCGCGACATGCCGCTCCTGTTTGAGGACCAGGGTGTTCTCCAGTCCCTGGAAGAGAGCCAAATTGGTGCTCTTCAGGAAGGGGGCAAAGCGGGAGATAGCCCTTCCGCTTTTAGACCGATATGCATGCTGGAAGTGGGGAAATTGTTCGAGAGAATAACTCACTACAGCCTCGTCCGGCATCTATCCCGGTGTAATCCCAAGCTCAATGAGGAGCAATACGGCTTCCGGGAGAGACGGTCGACAGTGGACGCGATTCTGCGGGTCCGTTCCCTTTTGGAAACCGTCGGGGGGGGGGGGG
>NW_022639488.1:54131-54755 GCF_010583005.1 Odontomachus brunneus | reverse complement strand
GGGGGGGGGGGTGCTGGCGGTGTCGCTCGACATCGCCAACGCATTGAACTCCCTCCCCTGGGTCCAGGTTGAAGCGTGTTTGGCCCATTTTAGGGTCTCCCATCACCTGGTCTCAATTATTCTTTACACTACTTCCGGCCCTGTCTACAGCAATGGGTAGACAAGGGCTCGCAGAGAATTGTCTTTCCGAACGACGCAGATACTCACCGGACATGGATGCTTCGGTGAGTACCTGCATAGGATTGGTAGTGAGCATACTTCCCACTGCCACCACTGGTGGTGCCGAGGTGGACTCGGCGCAACATACAATAGAGGAGTGTCCCTCCTGGGTGGAGGAGCGCCGGGTCCTAGTCGGGATGGTGGGAGCGGAACTCTCTCCCCCGGCCCTTATCAGGGCCATGCTTGGGGGAAATAAGGGCTGCTCCGTCGTTACCTCCTTCTGCGACACCGTTGTGTCACAGAAGGAGGATGCGGAGAGAATAAGGAGGGATGAAGTCGCCCCTCGGAGAGCCGACGTCACCGCTGGCGTTCCCACCCCCGAAGCATCTCCGGGTGCGTCGCGCCCCCCCCTTATGGCCGGGCCCTTCCGGCGGTAATCGCCGGGGGACCCAGCGGGGGGGGGGG
>NW_022639488.1:49874-54070 GCF_010583005.1 Odontomachus brunneus | reverse complement strand
GGGGGGGGGGGGGGTAATAACAGGAGGCGCCTGGCTGAGGGGATTCGCGCCTGCCATACGCATAAGGCGCGAACCCCCCGAGAAGTCAAACTAGGCGCCTTCGGGAGGGGACCGGGTGGCTGATCCACCAGCGCGGCGGCCACTCACCCCCCTCCCTCCCAACGTACGGGGTCTCCTCACCGAGAGGGGTGGAGGGACATAATGACTTCTCCACCCCATAACTTCGGACGGTAGCGAAGGGGCCGGCCGGATTCGGACGGGACCAGACCTGACCCATAGTGCCCCGTTTGGGGGAATAGTGTGACCGGACAAGGAGGCCCACTTCCGGTCGTGGGGGATCGGTTGAGTGGGCCGGGGGGAATTTCCCCCCGGCCCGGGAGTGGGAGCGGGTTTGCTAGACCCGCCCGGCGGCCGAGGGCGTCCCGGAAATTATGTGCGAGCGGTTGCCGGGGCGCCCTTCTAATGGCCGCAAGGAGCCTGGCAGAGGTTTTAGTGGATATGCCCCCTCCCCGGTTTTGTTGGGAGAGGGAGAGTCCCACACTATTCCTGGGGAAGTCCCGTATTCCCCGAGGGTGTGCATTTTCTCTGCTAACAAAAAAACAGGTTCGTCAGACTCCAGGAGACCCTCCAAGCTTGGCGGGTTTGCACTGATTCTATTGGAATAAGTTTCCCTGTCCGTGTGGGTGGCGGACGTAAAGAATACCCCCAACGTATGGCCTGCGTGTCGTAAAAGGCGACTAAAAGACCCTCATGGGTGGATTGCTGGGCCCATGAGTATAAGGAGCCGGGGGGCGCCCTTCCTTTTCGCTTCAGAAAGAAAGTGGCTCCCAATGGCGCCTACAGCAGGGGAGCTTACCGGATCCCTTATGCCAGTATGGTACCGGTCTCTCGGGTGGGCAGCGGCGCCCGAAAGTATAGGTGTATATCAGTTGGACACGGGGTAATTGGACACAGTCCAATCACAAGTCGCTGTTCCAAGACCATAAAAATGTCTCTAATCACACGGTGCTGTGATTGGCTGTGTCCAAATACATCGTGTCCATGTGCACCGCTCCCGAAAGTATCAGGGAGAGGCGAGCGCGCCCGGCTGTCCTCAGGGCAGCCGGTGCGGGCAAACCAAACTCACCGCGGAGGCTGTCGGGTCCCTAATGTCTGTATGGCAACCGGCTTCCCGGGTGGGCAGCTGCGCCCGGGAGTAGCAAGATCTTCGGTGAATACATCACCAGGGATCCACAGCGGGAGCAGGGCGGGCTCCTAAGGCTCAGTTGAGCCAAACCGCCCTAGGGAACGGCCCAAAAAGCCGCCCGGGTTAAGGGCCCGCCGTCATTCTTCCCATTAAATACTAATAATGAGTTCGACCAGAGATAAGACTTCCGGCGGGTCGGATACGTCGGGCCGGCACAGGAGGGGTCCCAGCCCTCCCCCTCCTGTCGTCAACACACTATGGGCCGGACGTGAGTGGGGCTGCCGGGGTGTCGACGGCGGGCACCCCGGTGGTCAGGACTACCGCCGCGGAGAGTGGGGGGAAGGATAGAGGAAGTAGTGGAGAGAGGATAGGGAAAAAAAGGTCCAGGAGTAAGACAGAAAGTGAGAGGACACGCAGGAGGGGGAGATCGGGCTATGCCTCCAGCAGCAAGAGCTCCGGGAATGAATTCCCGGGGCTATGGATGCCCATACAGGCGAGAAGAAAAAAAGCCGAGGATAGAGTCAGGAAAGGAAAAGAGGATAAGAAGAAGGAGGAGGAATATTTCCATGATATAAGGAAGAAGGAGAGGGCCATGATGAGCGAAGGCTTACCGGATATAGGCTGCCCGGAGGAGGTCCTGGAGTTCATCCAGGACCGACTCGATTATATAGGACAAAGAATGCGGAAAGTGCTAGAAATGGCCGATAAGAATAAAAGAATGAGTGGCACCGAAAAGCATATCGTGAGAAAGGCGGAGACTGAAATTCGGGATGCCACTTTGGAGGTCGACGATGCGGTAAGAGGTAGCATAAAATCGCTAAGGGACAGGAGGACGAGAGTAATGACTATGTGGAAGGATGAGGAAAGCAAGTCGATAAGAAAGGAAGGGAAGATGATGAGATTGAGTAGAGCATTAGAAGAGATGGAAAAGGAGCGGGAAGAGAGGCAAAGGAGGGAGATGGAGATGACAGGGAGAGGAGGAGGGGGAGGACAGGGCTACGTCCTCTTTCCTTAAGCCCTTACCAGACAGAAGGGATAGGGCGACATCACCGCTGCGGAGCGCGACCCTCAAAGGTGGGAGCGCGTCGGCTGGCGGGGTGCGCTGAGAAAATCGGGGCTCGTCGCGCCCGCCGTGGCTCCCCCGGGAGACCGGTGATGGGGTGTGGCGGGCGGGAGGGGCACGAAGAGGAGAAAAAAAGTCCCTAAAAGGGACAGTGGGGAGACGGCGGCCCCAGGGCGTCCGTTAACGCCGGGGGCGCTGCCGATGCCGCCGGCGACGGCGGCGGTGGTAGTTCGCCTGGGGCCGGGGGGCCTCTCTTATGCAGAGGCCCTCCGCAAGGCAAGGGGCGATGTCGCCTCGGGCGCGGGCGTGGCCCGGCCCGCCTTTGTGAGAAGGGCCGCAGCGGGCGGCCTCCTCTTTGGGCTGGCCGGGCTCGGCAAGGAGGGGGAGGCGGATGCCCTAGCTGCCAAGCTCAGGGCGTCACTCCCGGGGGCCGTGGTAACACGGCCCTGCAGGATGGGGGAGGTCCGACTTGTCGGTTTCGACGAGTCGGTCCTCCCGGAAGAGATAGAGAAGGTCCTTGCAGCGCAAGGTGGATGTGGGCTGCGCGAGATCCGCCTGGACCCCATCCGGTGGGGTTGGCGGGGCGAGGGGACCGTATGGACGCGGCTTCCCCTCGCCTCGACCGCCAAGATAGCAGCCGAAGGGAGGCGCTGAAATGGGCGGGTGCGCGGGTAGAGATGCTTGCGATTCGCTCTCTCCAGTGTTACAGATGTTGGAGACTCGGCCACGTCCGGGCGGCATGCTCCGCGTCAATCGACCGGAGTGAGCTGTGCTCCTGTGTGGCCGGGCCGGGCACATCGCGCGGGTCTGCTCCGAGAGCATGGCCTGCGCGGTATGCCGAGAGGAGGGGCGGGACTCAGCCTACCGGGTGGGTGGTCCCGAGTCCCCGTTGGGAAAAGGGGATTCGGCGGGCGGCCGGCCGCCGGGTCACCGTAGAGGTCGACCGCCGAATGCGGTCGGCCCGGGCCCCCCTGCGGACGGCGCACAGTGGGACGAAACCACCAATTCTGTGGACATCGATAAATTGTATCTAAAATATGCGTTTTTGGAAAAAATGTTTCATATAAAAGTTATAGTAAATTAAGAACCACAAATGATGCTGATATTTTTTAACCTTGTGATGACCTTGAAAAGCGTTATCAAGGTCAGCATAAAAATCTGAAATGAGATTCCCTCGTTTTAATTGCATATTCTTGTAGCTTACTTTCAGACCTTTTCAAAACACTATAATTAAGTATTTTTTCATAAAGTACTTTTCGAGTTGTAAAGGTTGAAAGTTGCTATACCGCCAGTATTAGCACTACCTACTGTACCGCGTGGAGATTGCCTGGTCGGATTTACACCTGTAATGCCTCATGTGTTATTGTATCTTTTGTGTTATGAGTATCTGTATTGCCAGATTTTATTATTGTTTACATCGTTTTTTCTACTATTAGCCAAACGAAATTGTAACTCATTTTTATTAATTGAGTGATTAAAAAAAAAGTTCAAATATGTACAAGATCTACCATACAGGGTATTAAAAAACTTTCTTTATATTAACAATTTTTACAGGTTTCAACTGCGACCTTTTGCGACTTTTTATTCTGCATATGATAAAGTGGATCAAAACCATCAATAGACTTCCATAAATTGTTTATAAAATATATATTTTTGAGAAAAATATTTCGTATAAAAGTTATAGGAAATTAAGAACCACAAATGATGCTGATATTTTTTAAACCTTGTGATGACTTTGAGAAGCTTTATCAAGGTCAGCATAAAAATTTGAACTGAGACTCCCTCGTTTTAATTGCATATTCTTGTAGCTTAGTTCGAGACCTTTTCAAATTACTATAAGTAAGCATTTTTGTACTAAGTATTATTTGAGTTATAGATGTTGAAAGTTACTTTAGCGCCATACGTAGAAAAAGGACTTAGTGAGAACAGCTAAATTTCGGTAGGTAA
>NW_022639488.1:49576-49864 GCF_010583005.1 Odontomachus brunneus | reverse complement strand
CCATACGCAGAAAAAGGACTTAGTGAGAACAGCTAAATTTCGGTGGGTAGTCAGAACTTTATCGTCACTGCTAAGAGTTAATTGCAACAGCTAAAATGCATTTGCTGCGAGATACACTTTTGTAAGCTGAAAGTAATAGCACGAATAGCTAAGAAATAGGCTGATATTATTAAGTGTCTTACACTCGGGTCTTACACGAGTTTCTTACACTTGTAAATCTCAATTAAATACGTACAAACTAATACGAAAGACGCTGTGCAAACTGAACATACTGCCCGTAGATCCAGT
>NW_022639488.1:48554-49566 GCF_010583005.1 Odontomachus brunneus | reverse complement strand
CGAATAGCTAAGAAATAGGCTGATATTATTAAGTGTCTTACACTCGGGTCTTACACGAGTTTCTTACACTTGTGAATCTCAATTAAATACCAACAATTAAATACGTACAATCTAATACGAAAGACGCTGTGCCAACTGAACATACTGCCCGTAGATCCAGCGAAAAAAAGACAATAGGTGATACGTTCGCGCTTGTCTAATGTTCCAAGCTGGCCGAACTACCTCTCGTTCACGGACACGGTCGCGTGAGTGTGTGCGCATCTCCTCCCGTGTTGCTCGCGTGCTGCTCGGGGCTCACAAATGCTATCACTGTATCCACCATCTTACGGGCGCGCTATCAACTGCCCAAACGTAGTATTATTGCTCTGACTCCCACTTCTTACGCTTACGTAGCTTTTCAACAGATATTGTTTCACTGAAGAAATCTAACTCCAGCGGCTGATGCGTGACGTGTTTCAATGTTTGTGCAAGGTTATACATGTTAACCTATGTTTTTCGCACATTTATTTGTCGTATATACTACTAGGCTATATAAGACTCCCATGTAAGACTAGCCACCGAAATTTAGCTGTTCTCACTAAGTCTTTTTTCTGCGTATGGCGGTAAAGTACTATACAATATCGTGAGCTACTAGTAGTAACTTAAGCGAATTATTATCGCAATTTCTTTTGCATATTGTAGAATTCTCAATTATTTTATGAAAGCATAATGCAGTCCATAACGTATTTCGAATTATTTTCAATTCTACGACAATCTGGCCACAATCTGAACGATTATGTAACTTTATTGCGGAATATATTAAAAAGAAAAAAATTTAATTTTAATGCAAATGCAAAGGAAGTGATGAGGGAACCTTTAAGATTGATTTGTTTACAGTTGTATAAAAGATGGTGTAATTCAGCGTGCAATTATAAGAAATTTACAAAAACCTATGCTACTTGGTTAAAAAATAGTTTTTTTTATCCCGCATGAGGCATTACAGATTACAAATATTAACTGCAACGAGCCTTCT
>NW_022639488.1:47339-48544 GCF_010583005.1 Odontomachus brunneus | reverse complement strand
TGGTGTAATTCAGCGCGCAATTACAAGAAATTTACAAAAACCTATGCTACTTGGTTAAAAAATAGTTTTTTTTTATCCCGCATGAGGCATTACAGGTTACAAAATTAACTGCAACGAGCCTTCCACTTCAGCAGTACCAAATTTAAAACCATTCTCACAACTTGGCTATCGACAGAAAAAAAGACGTACTGAAGCGTTACGCGTAGATAATACTTCAGAGGAGTTAGCATTTGCTACAAAATTAAGCATGCAAGCTGCGGATAATAAAGATATAGCTGCAGTTTTGTCGCATCTCATCGATAATCCTCAACGCATCGAGAATAAGGGCTCTTTGTAAAAAGAAGGCAAACGAGACGTATACGATATATACAAAAGAAAAAGCTCTGGCAATAATGATAAGTTTGCAATTGTCGAAATCAAAATACTTCAAACTGCGAGAACTTTCTATTGAACATGGTGTGAATCCATATCCGTCATATTACAAAGTACAGCAAGCTAAAAACGATTGTTATCCTCCTGCAGAGGCAATCAGAATAACAGATACATCTGCTGAGATTAACTTGCAAGTTCTTTTAGATTTGACGGTGCACAGAATGTTAAAAGTGTTTGATATTGAGAAACGTCACAAGATTAACAAATTTATTTTAATTTCGAAATGGGGTTTTGATGGCGCTACTGGCCAGAGTATATATAAGCAGAGAGTATCGGATAAAACTGCGAGCATTGAGGAACCAATCGATCAATCAATATTTATCTCATGTTTAGTGCCTTTGAAATTAATGGATGGTTCTCGTGTTGTATGGGAAAATCTACATCCGTCCTCAACAAAATATTGTCGACCGATTAAATTCGAGTTCATTCATGAAAGCAAAGAGGTAATTAATAGAGAATATGCTAGAATAAAAAATGAAATTGATCATTTGACTCCCACTAAAATACAAGATAATATCTTAATTAATCATCAATTGCTGTTCACAATGATTGATGGGAAAATTTGCTGTACACTTGCAGAATCATCATCCACAATGAAATGTTATATATGTGATGCAAGTCCTAAAGAAATGAATAAAATTGATATTGTCGTCCAAAAACAGGCCGAGATAGATCAATGGAATATCTGTTACATTTAGCTTATAATCTAGAGATAAAAAAATGGTCCGTGCGAAATGCACAAGATAAAATTGCAAGACTTGAAAGAAAGAGAA
>NW_022639488.1:46900-47157 GCF_010583005.1 Odontomachus brunneus | reverse complement strand
ACAAGGTTTAAAAAATATCAGCATCATTTGTGGTTCTTAATTTCCTATAACTTTTATATGAAATATTTTTCTCAAAAATATATATTTTATAAACAATTTATGGAAGTCTATTGATGGTTTTGATCCACTTTATTATATACAGAACAAAAAGTCGCAAAAGGTCGCAGTTGAAACCTGTAAAAATTGTTAATATATAGAAAGTTTTTTAATACCCTGTATGGTAGATCTTGTACATATTTGAACTTTTTTTTTAATCA
>NW_022639488.1:40094-46890 GCF_010583005.1 Odontomachus brunneus | reverse complement strand
TCGCAGCTGAAACCTGTAAAAATTGTTAATATATAGAAAGTTTTTTAATACCCTGTATGGTAGATCTTGTACATATTTGAACTTTTTTTTTAATCACTCAATTAATAAAAATGAGTTACAATTTCGTTTGGCTAATAGTAGAAAAAACGGTGTAAACAATAATAAAATCTGGCAATACAGATACTCATAACACAAAAGATACAATAACATATGAGGCATTATAGGTGTAAATCCGACCAGGCAATCTCCACGCAGTACACCTTAGGTAATGCTAATACTGGCGGTATAGCAACTTTCAACCTTTACAACTCGAAAAGTACTTTATGAAAAAATACTTAATTATAGGGTTTTGAAAAGGTCTGAAAGTAAGCTACAAGAATATGCAATTAAAACGAGGGAATCTCATTTCAGATTTTTATGCTGACCTTGATAACGCTTTTCAAGGTCATCACAAGGTTAAAAAATATCAGCATCATTTGTGGTTCTTAATTTACTATAACTTTTATATGAAACATTTTTTCCAAAAACGTATATTTTAGATACAATTTATCGATGTCCACAGAATTGGTGGTTTCGTCCCACTGTGAGGCGTGTCGGTGGATCCCGGGAGCTATCCCGGGATCCTGCCGGCGGAAAGGGCCCCGGTCTGACCATTTAGACCGGAGTTACGGCGCCGGCTGAACATCGTGGTCGGCGCCGGGGGGGAACCGGGACCGGAGGCGGGTCGCCCCTTGGTGGGGCCCGTACGGGGGCGTCCTGGGGCGGCTCGTCCCTGGGGTGGATACTCCCTGTCCCGGTCTCCCCTCACCCCTACGGGTCTCTGGGGGGGGATGCAGAGGCGCACCCCCCTCGTATAGCGGCCCGGGAGGGAGCCGGCGCGGTGTTGGGTCGCGCTGTTAGGAGGGATCGTGACCGGGGGTGATTTTTATTACCCCCGGTTCGGGAGGTGTCCTCAGGACAGCGGAGAGGGGTCCATGGATGTAATACGCAAGTGGTTCCCGCAGGCCCCCTGACGACCGCTGAGGACGGACCCGCCAGGGGTTTTAGTGAGTAGGGCCCCCGTCGATTTTCTTCGGTGGGGGAGGAGTCCCACATAAGCCGCGGTTTCCCCCCGGAGGCCGCGGGTATACATAATAGCATTTCCCCTGGTTTACAAAAAGAAAAAAAGAAAAGGAATGAGTTTCCCACAAGACTCGCGAAAATATAAAAAATTTGCGGGGAGGAAAGAATGAAATATGTTACTCGGACGTGGCAAAAGCTCTTGTATAGAAATATTCGAATGTATGTGACAGTGTTCGATGCCAGATAAGTGACGGATAAGAAAAGAAATCGAAGTAAGAGTAACGGACTAAGAAGTGAGTTTGCATTGCGGATTCGCAATTTTTATAAGGTATCAGCTGGAGATGGTTTTGGTAGGAAAATGTGAATTTTCGGAGATACTAGGTGTAGGATTCGTTAAAAAAGATAGGAATGGGATCACGTTGCAGCCAATAATAGGTGAGGAGATAGGGTTAGGATGATTGCTTTGGCTAAGGTTGTGGGTAGAGAAAATTGTACTTTAAAAGAGATGATTATTGGAGGATTTTAAAGTAGTGAGGGAATCTTTAAATAAGGCGGGAGAGAATGATGCAAGTTAGAAAGTATAACGGATATTTTTGTTTGTTATTCGGCGGTTTCTTTTGATGGATAAAGTCCGACGAAATATGCTTTGAGAATAGGAGGTTTTTTGGTTCCGTATTTCCCAGGTCAATATCTGGGATTATCGTTGGAAGTTTTATTAGAAAAGCCGAAAAACCGTTTATGGTTTGGAGCTGTTTGTCGGGTGCCGATAAAAGGAAGGAAAGATAAGGAGTATGTCTCACGTCCATACGGAACCCCTCTCCCCCCCGCCTTAGAAATGTTGGGGGTACCAACATTTGCAAGTGGAGTATATGAAAGTTCAACGTTTAATTCAATAATTAGACGTGGGTTCAAGTAAGTGTGATACGTTATTTGTGTGTTGGTAGTGTCGTCTGTATGCGTGGGTTATCAAGGCCAATTGCGAGATTTGGCGCAAGTCGTTTGTTTCGCTTGGAATTTTTTGTGCGTTTTTTGTGGAACAGGTTACCTCGGCCTTTAGATTAGAGATAGTCCTGTCTGCATCTTGACAGGTTTGCTTTTGAGAATGCTATAAATTACTGGGAAATACTTCGAAGAGATAAGTTACTGAAGTATCTACTAATTCTAAAAAAAAGTTACAAAGGGATGGGTTGATTTTTAAAAAGAGGAAAAAATAGGCATCCTCCAAAACTCTTCCTAAATTCTTTCGTCCTCCTTGTACACGTACCAGCGTTAATGCCGTCCGTATATCCGTGTGACTCGCACACAATGACGCGTCACACACAAGATAACGCGTCACTCACACACTGCTGCCTGTAGAACGCATAAAATATAAAATGATTATATCTCACGTGTTTATGCAACACTAAAATTAAAAATAATCTACTTCGATAACCGCTATATACAAGCGCTATATTGTTACCATATTCTATATTGATTCAGTATTCTATATTGAAATAGATATATTTATTTTTTTTTTAGGAGCAATTATTAAGAAGCACTTATCGAAGCCTCCTGAAAACCCTTTCCCAAGATCTCCTTTTACATTACAGTAATTTCCTTGCTAACAAAGAGAAATGCATGGACGTTCGAGCGAGCAAAACAGTGGTCGGGACACCGCGTATTGCTCACGTATAGACGTATAGACGAGACAGTGTGAGTCGAGCGTTTTCTTAGTGTGCGTCACACGTATTTTAGGACTGCATTTCTATCCACGATGTCTTATTCAGCTATCTCTCTCGCTTTTACGTCTGTGATAGAGGATGGAAGATCGCCGCGACTCCCACCACTATTCCCTTTCCAAGTATCCCACGATTGTATACCGCTAGCCCCCTCCGTCTCTTTGTGCTGCTCGTGCCTCACCTACAGGCAGAAGTGTGTGAGTGACGCGTCACCATGTGCAAGTCACACGTATATAAGAACGGCATTATCGCCGGTGCGTGTACATGCAACCAGCTACAGTGGAATATTTGTTTACTCTCGAGCATTGTATTGACCATATGTACTCATAGTTATATGAAAATACACATATTGTTAATACAAAATGTAAAAATTTTGTAAAAATTCTTTGAGAGAAGAATATTACCGAAACGTATAATGCAATATCGGCGATACGCAATAGCGGAGACTTTGACGGTGGTTCACTCATCGATTGCGAGCTATCGTCGTGCGCAATGAATGATATTATGTATGAAGTATTGAACAAATAATCTATATATGCAACACTTTCAAAATATATAAATTATAAATTGTAATCACAAGATCTGCTGTTTATTTATAATACTCCTTTTCCTTTTTCCATATTTCTTGATACACCACAAATTGTCTTAAAATGTTATCAGATCTTTTGCGGAGCAAATGTGATACATAACACGCAAATGTTTGCAAAATCTTGTCGCGGGAGCACAGTGTACGTACTCATTAGTGATAAGAATATCATGTGTTACATTCTTCTTCTTGCGCATCGTACTGTCGAATGCATATGTTTGCAAAATGTCACGTAGTAATATTTAATATGTTTGCAAATTCTTAGATTTTGAAGCTGCGACTAAAAAAATATACGCCGCGAAATACGCGAGCGAACGGTGCGAGCGGCGCGGACGGCGCGGAAAATCCGCCGCAAAGTGCGCTGCAAACCGCCACGAAACGCCGCAAAGTACATTGCGAACCACCGTGAAAAATCTGCCGCGAATCGATAAAATAATCTATCAAAAGAAAATTCCAAAAATTATGTAAACAAATCGGTATATAATGTCGGTAATTAACGATCATTGACAATATCGGTATTATGTAAACATTCCGGTAAAAATTATGTAAATATGTTGGTAAAAAATTATGTAATTAAATATTGGTATATGATATCGGTAATAAATTACCGACCGTCGGTAATATCGGTATGCCCTCCCAATTACCGCTCGCTGGTAATGTCGGTATGTCTCCCGTGATGTCATACTCCTCGGCCCGTGACGTCATACCCCCGCCCACAGTACGCCCCGCACGCTCCTCAGAGGACCTGGGTTAGAATCCTCACTGTATACTTACTGCAACAGGCTCATAATCCAAAGGTGCCTCAAGTCCAAATTCAAATCCCAGTGTTAGTGAGAATTTTAACGTGTGATATAAGTGTTATATAACATTTGGAATTAAGTAATTTTAAATTTCAAGTAAAGTTAGTAAGCGCTGACTAGTTCTTCGTTTTAACCAATTCGTCAATATTTATAAAAAGTAGAACTCTGTGTTTATTTAAATATTCTTTGTAAATTCTATGAATATTCCGGAATATTTTGGGATATTCTTGGAATGTTAATTTTGGATTTTGGGAATATTTTATACATTTTCCAGGAATACTCGTATATCTAGCGTTTACTGGGATTAGTTTTACATTAGGATCCAATTAATGTCTAACGTAAAAAAATTAAGTAAATATTATTGCTAAACATTTGCCCATATTATATTATACAATGCTATTGGACCAATATTGCTAAATAAGAAGCGATATTCACTTTAGAATATTGGACCAATGTTGGGAAATCAATTCATACTCAATATTTAACATTTGATTTACATAATTTCTCAATATTGCGCCAATATTTTATGCTATTAGGGTATGCTTGTAAAATTGTTATCACATGTATACGCGCGCACATATGTCACAACTGTCAACAAGGTTACACTAACTAAGAGACTGACTACTTGATCAGTGCTGCTAATCCTCAGAAATTGAAATTATGCAGCCTAGAGGATTTTGTTAGTGTCAATCTTATCCCCTTTACTTTTTGGGAAATTGTCAGGTAACCCCATGGACGTAAGAATATATGGACGTAGCGCAAAGGCTATGCGATTACAGACGAGGGGCTTCTACTATTCTAGAGTTATAATATTCTAGAATATTAATAATACTGAGTGAATACGTACCAGATTATCTATTCCTTTAACAAATTATTTTCCATTTTCTCTTGGTAGTTTCGTAATTTTGTTGAAAAAAAATCAGAATAATTAAAGATTAGATAATAAATCAAATTGAAACTCTAATATAAAAAAAAAATTAATGTGACCACAGATAATATACCAAATATTACCTCAGTAATAACGATCTTTAATATAAAAAATTGAATTAAATTACAAATTATATATGATAAACTTTAAATAAATTGCCTTCTGTCGTCAATACGTATCACAGTTGAATTATTTGGAATTATGTTATATCTCCACCAGCACACAAACGACGGGCGAACGTTCGGGGAACGAATTCTCGTTTGGAGCGTGCGTAATCGTTCGCCCCTAAAACTAACTGAACGAAAATCGTCGAGCGGCGAAGTTGCTCGAAGATGCTGGGTCGTCTCGCACGCTGCCGGAACGTTGTGAAGTTCGGAATGACTCGACCGTATCTTTCGCTGTTACGAGCCCAGCCAATCATTTGCTCACTACATACAATGATGAATATAAACATTATTGTGACTTTTTGATGAATAATAATACAATATATGACAGACAATAACAAAAGTGGTTGCAGGCGGTACTGATAAATGTCGAAAACAATTTACTCTCAAAATGGCTATTATGGTTGCATTTATAAATTCTATTCGACGAGTAGAGTGTTATTTAATTGACTAATCAGGACCGAAAGAACTACATAGTAACTAAGATTTTTGTCTCATTATTGATTAATTGAATTCTATTCTATTCTCAAGGAGGATTTCTGAACGCAGCTCATGTCGTACAGCAATTTGCCTAGCCCCCACTATCGATATATTTCTTCTTTATCTTTACACAATGGCTGTGTTCAGCAAAGAAAGTAGCTTTACTACTGTTGTAAATTTCGTGAATTTGATTGGTCAATGCCCTTAGACTAACTAACAAGGAGATGCCACAACCTGCTAAATCGATTTCTGAACGAGACATAGCACGTTCGCTAGCTGTGGTGTTAAGCATTAACATCCTAATTGGGGTTTGTGCCAATGGACCTTTGTTTGTGAAAAATTACTGTATAAAATTTGGGTTGCGGGACTGTATCCTCGATATGGTTTTTTTTATCATTCCTTAGTCATTTTTTATCCTGAACTTACTTAGATTTGGATGTCATTTTGACGTGTCTGCTACTTGAGAGAGGTCTCAGGCTCGAATCTCAGCAATGCCCATACAGCACAGAAGCTTGCAGCAACATTACTACAACGTTGCAAGATTGCATATTGCAGTGCAATGTTGCAGAGACTTTGCAATGACATTAATTTGCAATATTACTTTAGCAATATTGCAGTAATATTTAAAAAAATATTACGAATATAATATATTTTATTTATTTATTAGTTATTTTTGTTACTTGTATTTCAAATTCAGTAATGTTTTACATCAATAGTACTTATAGAATAGTACTTAGAATAGCACTCGTTAGTGGCAATCATTAATTTGTCTTATTGCATATTTTTTATACTTCTTATACCGTTTTTTCGGAGAAAATACTTTCTTTAGATTTAATATTCGTACTTGTTTAATTTTGTGGTTTTTTTTTATTTCATTAAAATATTATATTCTTAAACGAAATATCATTTTTTAAAATGATGAAAATAAAACTTTTATTTCATTCAAGGAAACCATGTCATTTGATGAAACAACACTATTGTTTTAAATAATATTTTTTAAAAGTTTCTCTCAAAATTTAGTAATTCGATTTGTTTAATTTGGATATTCTTGAATTTTT
>NW_022639488.1:39562-39816 GCF_010583005.1 Odontomachus brunneus | reverse complement strand
ATCAATATTCATCGCATATCGAATGTGTTGCATTGTTTCAATATCTATCAACAAATTATCCAATAAACAACAAGTAAAAATTATATAACTATTGGTTGATGTTTTCTAGATATGTTATAATATACTGTGAACAATATAAGGATATATTATGTAAGCATGAATTGTAAGAACATCGTTGGAGTCATCAGAGTCACCGCGTACGCGCCGATCGTCAGGTTAAGCAACAGTTTAATGCGGTCAGGACATGGATGGGG
>NW_022639488.1:39189-39455 GCF_010583005.1 Odontomachus brunneus | reverse complement strand
ACAGCACCGTGTGATTAGAGACATTTGTAGGGTCCCTTAGAACAGCGACTTGTGATTGGACTGTGTCCAATTGCCCCATGTCCAACTGATATACACCTGTGTTGACAACCTTCGATATCTAGTAGTTTATGAGACATGACAAAATTAGGAATATAAGTATATTTTTGTAAACATTATGATTTTCTCAGTTTTCACCTTCGCATAATAATTCTCAGTATTTGATTACTATCAATATTTAACAGTGATTTTATTATCAGTATTCACCA
>NW_022639488.1:38594-38848 GCF_010583005.1 Odontomachus brunneus | reverse complement strand
TAATATATATAAACAGAATACTCATAACAACCTATCAGTAAACATCTGTTAGTTGTAATTCCTGATTGAACAATATAGGTTTTATACAACCTGTGTGTTATACAATAAACTGAGAGATATTCCAATTCGTGTAAAAAATTTGAAAAAATTGTGAGAATTTTCTGAGATTTTGAGAATTCTTTCCACCAAAGATATATTTATTGTATTTGATGTAATTCTATTTTGTATAATTTCAGCTATTATACTAATGTCAT
>NW_022639488.1:36412-38584 GCF_010583005.1 Odontomachus brunneus | reverse complement strand
GGTTAAGCAACAGTTTAATGCGGTCAGGACATGGATGGGGTGACCAGTGGTATACACCGCTTGGGATCGAAATTATCGCAGAAGGATTTATGAAAGTTTGGAATGTGTTGACAGGGAGCGGTGCACTTGGACACGGTGCATTTGGACACAGCCAATCACAGCACCGTGTGATTAGAGACATTTGTAGGGTCCCTTAGAACAGCGACTTGTGATTGGACTGTGTCCAATTGCCCCATGTCCAACTGATATACACCTGTGTTGACAACCTTCGATATCTAGTAGTTTATGAGACATGACAAAATTAGGAATATAAGTATATTTTTGTAAACATTATGATTTTCTCAGTTTTCACCTTCGCATAATAATTCTCAGTATTTGATTACTATCAATATTTAACAGTGATTTTATTATCAGTATTCACCAAAAATTAAGTACTGGCCAAAAAATTACTGAATTACTGGTAATATTTAATCACTAATAATTTTTCAGTATTTCTTAGCATGATATTTCTATAAGAGTATAGGAAATGCACAAGTGACTATGGAGCATATACATCTCGCTGTTTGTCGTCGGTGTGAGTTTTCCATCCGGTTTAGTCGCCGGTACATTAAGACGTGTTCGAACACGTTCGACCTGTGATTCTTTTGAGAAACCTTTTGATACTTTGATGAAAAGGTCGCAAAAAAGGGTCTGAATCCAAGTAAAATGAACAGAGAGAGAGAGAGAGAAAGAGAGGGAGAGAGAGAGAGAGAGTTTTTCTAACCTTAATAGTGGTCAACTTTGTCGGCTAATATTTTGCTTCGCAGTAGAGAGCGACGAGTTTGTCAGATGAAAAAGTCGTTTCTCGTGCAAAAACGCGTTGATTGAATTTACTTTCATCGAAAGGTGTGGGGTCTAAACTGAATAATTACCGAGAGCAAAACTTTTTTTCTTTCAGAAAAATGTGGTATTACTTACGACTAATAAAGAAATGACTCCAACACAACTGCAGCTTGCATTGCATGAGGATATCATAACATTTCACGTGAATAAATTAACATTAAATTTATGATTAATAACATTTGCGTTAATTCATATAACATTCATATTATAGATGATAACTTGTAGTTATTAGATAATATATATAAACAGAATACTCATAACAACCTATCAGTAAACATCTGTTAGTTGTAATTCCTGATTGAACAATATAGGTTTTATACAACCTGTGTGTTATACAATAAACTGAGAGATATTCCAATTCGTGTAAAAAATTTGAAAAAATTGTGAGAATTTTCTGAGATTTTGAGAATTCTTTCCACCAAAGATATATTTATTGTATTTGATGTAATTCTATTTTGTATAATTTCAGCTATTATACTAATGTCATTAATTGTTTAATATGTATATAAATTAGTATATCGGTATAAAATTGACTTACTAAGCACATTTTGTACTAATTATATATTTATTGATATGCATATTAAATAAGCAATATAAATTTAGTCATTATTGTTATCAAAAACATTCTCCCAGATATATTCAGACTATCCCTTATAGAAATATCATACTAAGAATCATTGATAATTACTTATTATCCAGTATTTTTAATACTGAAAATAAGTAATTATCAATGATTCTTAGTATGATATTTCTATAAGGAATCTACCACCCTTATAGAAATATCATACTAAGAAATATTGAAAAATTAAAGTGATTAAATATTACCAGTAATTCAATAATTTTTTGGCCAGTACTTAATTTCTGGTGAATACTGATAATAAAATCACTGTTAAATATTGATAGTAATCAAATACTGACAATTATTATGCGAAGGGGAAAAATGAGAAAATCATAATGTTTACAAAAGTATATTTATATACCTAATTTTCTCATGTTTCATAAACTACTAGATATCGGAAGGTTGTCAACACATTCCAAACTTTCGTGAATCCTTCTGCGATAATTTCGATCCCAAGCGGTATATTCACTGGTCACCCCATCCATGTCCTGACCGCATTAAACTGTTGCTTAACCTGACGATTGAGCGCGCACGCGGTGACTCAGATGACTCCAACGATGTCTTTACAATTCATACTTATATAATGTATCCTTATAGTTTTCACAGTATATTATAACATATCTAGCAAACACCAAATAATAGTTACATAATTTTTACTTGTTGTTTATTGG
>NW_022639488.1:36074-36212 GCF_010583005.1 Odontomachus brunneus | reverse complement strand
GACATGGTTTCCTTGAACGAAATAAAAGTTTTATTTTCATCATTTTAAAAAATGATATTTCGTTTAAGAATATAATATTTTAATGAAATAAAAAAAAACCACAAAATTAAACGAGTACGAATATTAAATTTAAGAAAA
>NW_022639488.1:34961-36064 GCF_010583005.1 Odontomachus brunneus | reverse complement strand
AAGTATTTTCTCCGAAAAAACGGTATAAGAAGTATAAAAAATATGCAATAAGACAAATTAATGATTGCCACTAACGAGTGCTATTCTAAGTATTATTCTATAAATATTATTGATGTAAAACATTACTGAATTTGAAATACAAGTAACAAAAATAACTAGTAAATAAATAAAATATATTCGTAATATTTTTTTAAATATTACTGCAATATTGCTAAAGTAATATTGCAAATTAATGTCATTGCAAAGTCTCTGCAACATTGCACTGCAATATGCAATCTTGCAACGTTGTAGCAATGTTGCTGCAAGCTTCTGTGCTGTATGGGCATTGCTGAGATTCGAGCCTGAGACCTCTCTCAAGTAGCAGACACGTCAAAATGACATCCAAATTTAAGTAAGTTCAGGATCAAAAATAACCAAGGAATGATAAAAAATAATCGTGAGAATATCGTTAAAATGATAGTCTAATGTCACAGATCGATGACGACATTTTAGACGACTTAATGACGTTTTATGACGTCTCTAAACGTCAATAATACGTTTTTAAGACGTTATACAGAAACGTCATTAAAATGTCACAAAAAAGATGTTTTTAAGACGTCGTTATTTAGTCACTTGACGTCATTCGATCAGTTATGACCAGTTTTTTACGTCATTTTGACGTGAGTCTGTTACTTGGGCTGATTCTTGTGTCATTCACCTTACCTACTGCATCCTACTGGTTTGTAACATTATATGTAACAAACCTGCATACCTACTGTCACTTTGATTGAGAGACGCTTTATATTGTGTACATATGGTATATCCATATACGAAAGCATATGATTTATTTAAAAGAAGAGAATAGATTTATTTAAAATATATGTTTTAAAAAGTATGTAGAAAGTATATTTAAAAAATATTTACATGTTTTAAAAGTAAGTAAAATAAATTATTTTGTAAATTCAAATATATATATATATATATATAAATTGTTTTCTGATAATAAAAGTAACTTTAATTTGAAACATAAAAAAATACTTTTCATATTAGAAAATAATTTATTCAGATTTATAAAATGATTTACTGGTATTTATTTACTTTTAAAACTTTTAAATTTACTGGTA
>NW_022639488.1:30810-34951 GCF_010583005.1 Odontomachus brunneus | reverse complement strand
AATGTGACCTTGACCTGACCTTCGCTACGCAACCCAAGGTCAAACTGATGTGATCAGTAAATACATCTTTTTAAACGCCACAACTTTTATCTGAAACATTTTTTTCTAAAATGCTTAGTTTTCGAGATATTTCACCGGTCCGGGACTTTTTGAACACCTTGTATATATATAATCTTTTAAAAAAGTAATTCAAAATAAATATTTATAAACATTTATTTAATAACTTACTAATATTGTATTTTGTCTGGGTTAGTACTTTTAATCTTAACAGTACTTTGCGTAAGTATTTCATCACTTAGCAAAGTATTATATATTCGTATTTAAATATTGACAATGTTCTGCGTAAGTATTTTATCACTGGACGAAATATTATATATCAATATTTAAGTATTGAAGTCAATCATAAGGTAGGATTTGTAACATTAAATATTGAAATACTTGAGTACTAAAAGCTGTATTTGAATCACAGAATATTACTAAATACTGTATTTTTGATACTGAAAATAAGTAATTAATCAATGATTCTTAGTATAATATTTCTATTATCATCACTAATATATTTGTAAAATATACGTGCGATATATCTTCCGGGGTTTTCCTGTACACGGCAATAATCAGAGATCTCAAGGATATCATACAAATATATTTCGCTACAATATGTGATATCTATATGTGTTCGTAACTGCGGACATTAGTGTATTCTAGTAATATCTCTCATATATCCATGACTTCTATGGGATATCTGTAGGATATTGCAATATCCTGGCAGGATATCTTTAGGAAATTCCACAGATTTCCCTTTGCTATGTGGGATATTATATTAAATTAGGATTATATTTTACATTTCTCACATTATAGTTTATAAATAAGTATAATTTTAATAAAATACAAATAATCTTATCACACGTTAAAAAAATATGGATATAATCGTGAGATTTTATTATTACCTGATATCGAGTGCGCATTCTTTACTTCTTAGGCTGATATTTCACGTGTCATATGACAAGCTTTTTGGATACGTTCATTGGTGACGAACAGAGAACCTAGAGATATTTTATTCGCTAACCAATAAATGTATCCGAAAAGCTTGTCGTACGACACGTGAAATAGCACCCTTAGGGTGCCTCCTCATGCGGCGTAACTTGCGTAAGCATAACCTGCGTAATATAGTAATTTACTAGAAGTTACGCCATTTTGCAAGTCGGCATTCAATACTTAATCCCCATGACGCGTATTTCGTTAAATTCGCGTAAAGCGTAACCAATAACATCCTAAAGCTAACCAATAAAAGATCAGGCTTTCTGTTGTACAGGGTAGGGAAAAATTATTGGTCAAGCTTTTGCCAGTCGATTCTACTCGTCGAGATCGCCAATATTGCATCATAAACATGGTGCCGCAAAATTAACTTTCAAGGTCATTTTCAATGTCAAATTTTTTTATTGGCTTAGTCGATTCTACTCGTCGAGATCGCCAATATTGCATCATAAACATGGTGCCGCAAAATTAACTTTCAAGGTCATTTTCAATGTCAAATTTTTTTATTGGCTTAGTCGATTCTACTCGTCGAGATCGCCAATATTGCATCATAAACATGGTGCCGCAAAATTAACTTTCAAGGTCATTTTCAATGTCAAATTTTTTTATTGGCTTAGTCGATTCTACTCGTCGAGCTGAATAAAAGTCTCAAAGGGATCATATGCCGAAAATCAATATTTCATAGAGAAATCTTCGTTTGAAGTTTTTCTGCCTGAAATTTCCAAAAAATCGATTTCTATAAAGTCAGAAAATAAATCTGATGCTTATAAAATTCTTAAAATCATGTTCTGAATATCTTGATCATGATTAGCGAAAATCACCCCTCAAAAATGATCCTGAAAAGTTCGTTTTCAAAGTCAAAAATATGCTTAATCTACTCTTAAACCCAAGAACAACGACGTGGACGTGGTAGATTTCTGTTCTCTTCGGGGTAACTTGATTATAGTGAGTTCCCCTCGCCTCTCACTTCGGGGTGACTTGATTATTGTGAGTTCCCCTCGCCTTTCACCTCGGGGTGACTGGATTATTGTGAGTTCCCCTCGCCTCTCACTTCGGGGTGACTTGATTATTGTGAGTTCCCCTCGCCTTTCACCTCGGGGTGACTGGATTATTGTGAGTTCCCCTCGCCTCTCACTTCGGGGTGACTTGATTATTGTGAGTTCCCCTCGCCTTTCACCTCGGGGTGACTGGATTATTGTGAGTTCCCCTCGCCTCTCACTTCGGGGTGACTTGATTATTGTGAGTTCCCCTCGCCTTTCACCTCGGGGTGACTGGATTATTGTGAGTTCCCCTCGCCTCTCACTTCGGGGTGACTTGATTATAGTGAGTTGCCCTTGCCTCTCACTTTATCGTCGTTGACGCTGCCTACGAACAAACAGAACTGACCCATCGGCCCCAATAGCTCTGAGTAGTTGTGCTTGTCTGCCAGCTTCAACGTGACCGTAGCATGTCGAGGCATGCTACAGCAACGTTATTTTTAGAAAAAATTTGGTAAAAAATTAAAACAACTTTTTTTAATTTTACACTGAAAATTGATTCAAGATCAGCGGCGGTCTTCTAATAATCACAAAAAAGATCTGGATATGGATGGAAAGCTTCTTACCCACAAGTAACGAATGTCTTATGGAGCGATATATTATTCCTCACCGTAGTAAATGACCGTTGCTTTAAGGAACCAATAGCCGTTGAAATGTTACTGATTACCAAGATACTCCGAAGGGAACAAAAATCTACCACGCCCACTTCGTTGTTCCTGGGTAGCGTTAAGAGTAGATTAAGCAGATTTTAAACCCATGACAATTAATGTTACGACATTTTTTGGCTTCTAAAAACTTCAAACAAAGATTTCTCTATGAAATATTGATTTCCGGCATATGGCCCCTTTGAAAAGTCTCAAAGGGATCATATGCCGGAAATCAATATTTCATAGAGAAATCTTTGTTTGAAGTTTTTGTTCAGCTTGACGAATAGAATCGACTAAGTCAATAAAGAAAATTTGACATTGAAAATAACCTTGAATTTTGCGGCACTATATTTATGTTGCAATGTTGATGATATCGACGAGTAGAATCGACTGGCAAAAGCTTGACCAATAATTTTTCCCCACCCTGTACAATACTACTGTGTCCAAAAAGTAAGGTGACATTGCATTTATTTCGAAAATTCTTTATTTATTCTTGCAAATCAATTTCGTCCCCTTCAAAGTAATTCCCCCCTGATATAATACACTTATTCCAACGGATTTTCCAATCTTCGAAACAGTTGTAATAATCGATTTCAGGAATGGCCTTTAGCTCCTTCTTCGCAGCGGCTTGAATCTCTTCTATCGACTCGAAACGGTGTCCCCGGAGCCAGAAGTCGCATGGAGCCAAATCAGGTGAATACGGTGGTTGTGGAACGATATTAGTCGAGTTTTTGGCTAAAAAATCACGAATAATCAGCGCAGTGTGTGACGGTGCATTACGAGAAATTCACTTTTAGCAGCTCACAAAACAATGCGTATCTCAAACACTAATGGATATTTTGACGTGTTACTTCTCTTGGATGTCAAAGACAGTCCTACCAACCTAAAAAAAATTTTATTCCTCCAAATCCGTGCGCGCGGGAGATTTAAAATGCAATGTCACCTTACTTTCTGGACACAGTAGTACAACAGAAATATTAAGTTGATTCTCGATTGGTTGTTATTATTTAGGCGTATTGTTAAATACGCACCATGAGGATAAGGTATTTTACACGTAAAAATGTGTGAAAACTTAATGTGTGTAGCTGTACGATAAGGTTAAGATAGTAGTAACAACGTTGCCTACTGAGAAGTGTGAAGGTAGGGAAAATAATTTATTACTTTTGTTATATACTTAGTCCCTTTACTCTAAGAAAAACTGAATTTTTTATTTTTTAACTCTTTATTAGACTGCGTAAAGTATATGTGACTTATTTTCCGACAGTAAAATGACAAAGAATTTTTCGTAAAGAATCCGTATAGAAATATCATACTAAGAATCATTGATAATTACTTATTTTTAGTATTAAAAATACTGGATAATAAGTAATTATCAATGATTCTTAGTATGATATTTCTATAAGGGAAGTGATATGCAGATTG
>NW_022639488.1:30293-30800 GCF_010583005.1 Odontomachus brunneus | reverse complement strand
TAATTATCAATGATTCTTAGTATGATATTTCTATAAGGATACTCTAAGAAAAACTGAATTTTTTATTTTTTAACTCTTTATTAGACTATGTAAAGCATATGTGACTCATTTTCCGACAGTTCGTAAAGGAGTGACATGCAGATTGATACACAAATGACTGGAAAATGTAATATATTTATGTTTCTGCGTTTTTAAAAAGGCGATACCAAAAATAAAAACAATTTATAGAACATTAATAAAACATAAATTGAAAAAACTCGAAAGTAAAATAAAAATATTACATATATTCTGAATCAAATTTATTTTGCATCCGACTTCATATCGAAATATACATTTTATTATCGAAATGAACAGATATTACTTTATTTTATTTGTTGTACTGATAATGACTTTTCACAAGTATTATTTATTAGATTTATGAAAAGTATTTAAGAAGATAAATGTATATATATATATATATATATATATATATATATATATATATATATATATATATATATATATACA
>NW_022639488.1:24250-28589 GCF_010583005.1 Odontomachus brunneus | reverse complement strand
CTGTTCATGTTGTTTTTCTTTTCATTTTTTGAACGTCTTGGATTTTTCCTACACCTTAAGATAACATGGCTCCTCTCATTGAACGTGAGCGAATACTTATTCTTATGATGAAAGGCTATGGAAATATGACGAGATCTAATGAAGATGTACAGATTTTATTCAACGATACTTTTAGGGTAGGAGCTGAACAGATATCCAAGTCGACTGTACAAAGGACAATTGCACGTTTCAATTTGAGTGGAAGTGTAAAGGATCTTCCTAGATCGGGTCGCCCTGTTGCAGCAACTAATCCAGAAAAACAGCTGGATGTTGCTCTCTCAGTTATTGAAGATCGTCACAGTACGGTTAGGAAATTAAAACAGCAACATGATATTAGTGTTGGATCTACACATAATATTTTGACAAAAAATTTAAGGTTCCATCCATACAAAATTAAACTTGTACATGAACTGCTTGAAGATGATTCTGATAGACGCCTTCAGTTTTGTGAATTGATGATGGCCCAAATAGATGCTGATGGAAATTTATTGAATAGAATTTTATTTTCAGACGAAGCTACGTTTGAACTTAATGGCAATGTCAATAGGCATAATTTTAGGTTCTGGAGCGATAACAACCCAAGATGGATGTCTGATACTCGCAATACTCAATATCCTGAAAAATTGAATGTCTGGGCCGGGATTATTAATAACAGAATAGTTGGGCCCTTCTTCATTGACGGAAATCTTACTGCGGTGAAGTACGAAGAGATGTTGCGAAATACAATCATACCGGCGATTCAGGCAATTGTGGGCGATGATTTTCATCAGACGTGGTTTCAGCAAGATGGTGCAGCTCCTCATTATGGCCGAGATGTTCGTGCCTACTTAAACACAGTATTTCCAGCGAGGTGGATAGGGAGAAGAGGAGCTATAGAATGGCCAGCCAGATCCCCTGATCTTACACCACTTGATTATTTTTTGTGGGGTTATCTCAAAGATAGGGTATATCGAACGAAACCAGCAAACCTCGAAGAACTTCAACAGAGAATAAGAGATGAAATTATTGCCATTGATGCAGACATGATTCGCCAAGCTGTAGCAGCATTTTACAACCGCATAGCGTATTGCCAGACAGCTGGGGGCGAAAACTTTGAGCATTTGCTCAAATAAATAACTTCCAATCCTGCTGCAATTGCCTGGCTTTACCCTTCCATCCCATAAACGGCTGGGATGCTCATCAGCCTTGCCTTCACTGGCCGGGCATCACCCAACCTTGCCCTAACCGGCTGGGATCCAACCAGAAGATCCAACCAGCGCACACACGCACACACACAGCAGAGAGGGTTTGGAGTCGTTAACTACTGTGGAAATGACGAACCACGGGGTCCCTATCTCTCCTGTGAACACATTTGCACACACACGCACACACACAGCCTTCACTGGTTGGATCTTGTTCTGATCTTGCCTTCACTGGTTGGATCTTGTTCTGATCTTGCCTTCACTGGTTGGATCTGATGAAACTTTCAAGCCTCATAACTCGGAAGATACTTAACGAAAATACATTTGTTTATAGTGTTTTGGAAAGGTCTCGAGATAAGCTACAAGAATATGCAATAAAAAGTAGGCAGTTCCATTTAAAAAAGTTAATGTGATTTCGATCTGACCTTGGCGACGTCATCCAAGGTCAAACTGATAAAATCAGTAAATAGATCTTTTGAAACCCTACAACTTTTATCTGAAACATTTTTTTCTAAAATGCTTAGTTTTCGAGATATTTCACCGGCCCGGGACTTTTTGAACACCCTGTATATATATATATATATATATATATATATATAGGATGTCCCGCGTAAGACGGACCAAAAGAAAAATATAAGTAGAACACATAAAAGTGAACAAAAATTATATGACATTTTTCAAACAACCACGTAAAATTTCGAAATATTAATTAAAATAGTTGAGCATATCAGAGCGCGGCGACACGGCAGGTGGGACATATGGCTCGCCGCGGCCGGCGAAGAAAATGGATGATTGCTCGCGGGCCTTGTAGGCCAGAAAGGTAGGCCGTTTGGCATATTGAAATGAGTAGCTCCGTGTGTGCGTCTGTGTACGTGTGCGTCCTTTCATTTTCTTCGCCAACCGCTGCGAACCATATGTCCCGTCGCGTCGCGCGTTCTAATTTGTCCAACTATTTTAATTAATATCTCGAAATTTCACGTGGTTGTTTGAAAAATGACCTATACAATTTTTGTGTGTGAGGGGGGAAGAGAAAGGCACTGGATAAGGATGAGGACAAGATCGGGGAAGGGATGGAGGAAGAAGCTCGGGATGGCCTGACCCTAAGAGCAGGGAAAAGAATCAGGACTTCTTGCTCACGCGACTCGACTGGCTGAGGGAGTGCGGGGGGTACATCGAGGAAGTAACAACTAAGAGTAAAAAGATGAGCAAAAGAGAAAAGAAGGAAATTAATGAAACTAAAAACGAAATGGTTCGGTTCTGTGAAGACATAGCCAAGGTCTTCAAGAAAAGAACCGAGTGTCTGGAAGGATGGGTACGGGAAAGGGAAGGATGGGTGCGGGAAAGAGATGAGCTGATAAAAGAGAATGGGAAGAGGGAGGAGAAGCTAGGGAGGTAATGTTGAAGGAATGGAGGAATAAGGAAAGAGGTTGGGATATTAAGAAGAGCGAGTGGGAAAAGGAAAGGACAGACTGGATGAAGGAGAGGACAAGGATGGAGGATAGGATACAGGAGTTAAAGGATGTAGGGAAGGAAAGGGTAGACCGGGCTGTGTCCCCCTTCCCAGAGATGAGGCCGTACATGTGCGACTGGGCGACGTCCCCGCTGCGGACGCGGTCTGCCGGGGTTCCGGTGGCGGGGGGCGGGGCCTGTCGTGCCCGTTGCGCCGGCCGCGGCTCCGTTGGCTGGCCGTTGTTGGAACGCGGCGCGTGGGGCGGGCAGCAGCAAGAAGAGGAAGGAGGGCCCCGGGAGAGGCGAAGGGAGAGTACAGGACTCGGGGCATCCGATGACGCCTAGGGTGCTGCCGACGCCACCGACGACGGCGGCGGCGGTGTCGGTCCGCCTGGGACAGGGTGGGGGGCCTCACGTATGCGGAGGCTCTTCGCCGGGTTCGAGAGCTTCCTCTTGGGGATGTCGGGGTTCGGCCGGTATTCGTGAGGAGGGCCGCAAATGGCGACCTCCTCCTGGGGCTGGCCGGCCCCGACAGGGAGAGAAGGGATAGGGGAGATGACGTCCTGGCCGATAGGATCAGCCTCCCCGAAGCCTCGGTTATGAGACCGAGAAGGTGGGGGGAGGTCTGGCTCGTCGGTGTTGACGAGTCGGTTCTCCCCGAAGAGATTGCCAAAATCCTCGCGGTAAATGCGGGCCGGCAGAGGTCCGGGTGAGCCTCATCCGGCGGGGATGGGGGGGGCGGCGTCGTTTAGCGGCGGCTCCCTTTTGATGCCGCCGTCGTTGTGATCCGGGAGGGTTGGGTGGCGCTGGGGTGGGCGGGTGCGCGGGTAGAAATGCTCGCTGCCCGCCCGCTCCAGTGCCACAAGTGCTGGAGGCTCGGCCACATCCGGGCGGCCTGCATCGCGTCGATAGACCGGAGTGGGCTTTGTTACCGGTGTGGCCGGGCCGGGCACATCGCGCCTGCACAGCGAGTGCGGCCTGCGCGGTATACTTCGAGGATGGTAGGGACTCGGGCCACCGGGCGGGTGGCCCCGAGTGCCCGTTGGGAAGGATTGGTAGTGCTCCGCCGGGCGGGAGGCCGACGGGGCACCGGAGGGGCTGGCCTCTTAATGTAGCCGGACCCGCGAGAGGTGTGCTGGCGGACCCCGAGAATTTTCGTCCCGGGGTCCGGCCGGCGGAGAGGGCCCCGGTCTGACCATCTAGACCGTGGCCACGGCGCCGGCTGCACACTGCGGCCGGCGATGGGGGGAGCCGGGACCGGGTCGCTCCCTGGCGGGGCCCTTTCATGGGCTTCTCGTCTCGGGGCGGCTCGTCCTCGGGGTGATTACGCCCTGTTCCGGCTCCCTCTCCTCTACGGGTCGCTTGGGGGGTATGCGGGGGTGCACCCTCCTGGTGTATATCAGTTGGACACGGGGCAATTGGACACAGTCCAATCACAAGTCGCTGTTCCAAGGGACCCTACAAATGTCTCTAATCACACGGTGCTGTGATTGGCTGTGTCCAAATGCACCATGTCCAAGTGCACCGCTCCCGCACCCTCCTATCATAGCGGCCCGGGAGGGAGGCGGCGCGGTGATGGGTCGCACCGCGCCGCTGCTAAGAGGGATCATGACCGGGGGTGATTTATTACCCCCGGTTCGGGAGGAGTCCTCGGGACAGCGGAGGGGGGT
>NW_022639488.1:22493-23989 GCF_010583005.1 Odontomachus brunneus | reverse complement strand
GGGGGGGGGGGGGGGGTCCGTGGATGTAATATGCAAGTGGTTCCCGCGGACTCCCTGACGACCGCTGAGGAAGGACCCGTCAGGATTTTTAGAGGGTAGGGCCCCTGTCGATCTTCTTCGGCGGGAGAGGAGTCCCATATAACCCGCGGTCTCCCCCCGGAGGCCGCGGGTATGCGTAAAAGCATTTCCCCTGGCTTACAAAAAAAATAAAAAAAGGCCAGTCGAACACGCTATATGTCTGTTTAAGAGTCGTTCTACATTAGTTGCAAATCGTAAGGTCGCAAGAAAATTGACCAATCACAGTCAATCGTTCTCCTTGCGATCGAAGAAAAGTTTACTGTGATTGGTCAATTTTCCTGGGACCTTGAGATTTATAACTAATGTAGACTCGACCTTATGCAGGATTCACACCACGTCCAACGTCCGACGTAGGACGTCTAATATCCAATAAAAGGATAGCTTTTCAATGCAGAATTAAATTCTCTATTAGAAAGCTGTTCTCCTATTGGATATCGGACGTCATACGTCGGATGTCGGACACGTGTGAATCCTGCATTATAATACGTCAAAATCAGATAAATTCTTTATTAGACCTGTTCTATAATATTGTAGATACTTATATATATCGGATGTTTTCCAACTGCTTAACACATCTTGACACATATGTACACTCAGAGACAGGTATGGTGTCCCTCGGCGGGTCCGTATATGCCTGTCAAATAGTCGAAAGCGACAACAGGCATATACGGAGGGCGTACTGTACGTCTGACGTACAACGCGAGAGAAGCGAAGAAGGCACGTAGGGGAAGTGGTGGGAGATATTTCGATGTTGCATTCTTTTCGCACGTCGTCCGATCGAGAGAGAAAACATCAGCAGACGTGATAGCTGTTAGTGGTGTCCTCAATAGCTGTCTCACTCACTCAACGCTTGAATGCAGAGAATATGAGCGAGACAGCAATAGGGACACCGCGCTGTCTCTATAGGTGTCTCGCTCGCTCTAGTATCCATGTATCACGCTTTCCTCTTTTCTCCTTAGCAGAAATGCACGTTGTGCCGATGAATGACACCGAACGACAAAATTTAACTCTTTTGTTGTACGAATGTGAATAGTCATTTCCGATGTATTTTTGCCCGCTAAGCACAAATCCTTAGTTCAAATTTGGTTACCGCGTTACATTTTTGAAAAAAATACATTGGAAATGGTAGATATATTTCGTCATTATAAGGTCATTAAGATGCGCATGTAATATTGAAATATTAAGATCTTTACAAAGAATGAATTTTGCCGACATATGAAAAAAATCATCTGATGCTATAAACATTTCAGTAATATTGCCGCATATTCTGATGTCAATGGTAATGGACAAAAACATTTCACAATTTGACAAATCCTATATATAGCATGTGCCATAGGCAGCCTACGACGCGTGGTACCAAGCGACCCAAGCATCACATCTTTGCCTTAAATGCAGTCTATAGCTATCTCACTCGCATT
>NW_022639488.1:21988-22483 GCF_010583005.1 Odontomachus brunneus | reverse complement strand
GGGCAAAAATACATCGGAAATGACTATTCACATTCGTACAACAAAAGAGTTAAATTTTGTCGTTCGGTGTCATTCATCGGCACAACGTGCATTTCTGCTAAGGAGAAAAGAGGAAAGCGTGATACATGGATACTAGAGCGAGCGAGACACCTATAGAGACAGCGCGGTGTCCCTATTGCTGTCTCGCTCATATTCTCTGCATTCAAGCGTTGAGTGAGTGAGACAGCTATTGAGGACACCACTAACAGCTATCACGTCTGCTGATGTTTTCTCTCTCGATCGGACGACGTGCGAAAAGAATGCAACATCGAAATATCTCCCACCACTTCCCCTACGTGCCTTTTTCGCTTCTCTCGCGTTGTACGTCAGACGTACAGTACGCCCTCCGTATACGCCTGTTGTCGCTTTCGACTATTTGACAGGCGTATACGGACCCGCCGAGAGACACCATACCTGCCTCTGAGTGTACACAGAAATGCACAAAGTGTAACGTTA
>NW_022639488.1:21865-21978 GCF_010583005.1 Odontomachus brunneus | reverse complement strand
GTAGGCACGTTTAAGCGCAGTGTGAACATTTTATTGGCCCCGTGAGGAGCTGATCGTGCGAAGCATCAGGAGCGCATTTTTAATAATCAGTCCAATATCCGGATCGGTCGATT
>NW_022639488.1:20989-21855 GCF_010583005.1 Odontomachus brunneus | reverse complement strand
TCAATTGGAACAAAGTGTGTACTAATGTATATGTATGTCGGGTAGGATTAGAATTATTTTTCAACTATGTTTATATGTCGGTATTTTTTAATAATAAATAATAAAATCTAAATAATAAAAAAGATATTATCCATTTCATGTCGCAAATGCCAGTCTCTTTTCAAGCCGCTACGCTTAACTTGAATTAATTTATACTAACTTGAATTTTCACTTGAATTTATTAACTTGAATTTTCACTAGAAAACACTAGTTTACACAGCCGACTAGTAGCCCTCGAGTTGAGTACGGATGTGTAGTGTTGTGTCGACGATTACGACAATTAGAATGCAACTTGTGTCGGCGTATGCATGAAAGTGTCTAGGTATATTGCGATTGGAAAGCACTCATTGTTGTCGGCATTCCAGTACTTTGCTTTATCTAGTGAATTACTAGAATAAACTAGATCTAACTAATCATTACATTTCGTATCCGATGAGACTGTGTACAATCGGGTTTCACCCACATAGGACGTGTCAATATTATAAAAGTTGGCTAGAAATTATCTCGATAGCCGATTAACATTTTTCCAAAAAAGTAGAAGTTTATTATACAAATCCACATTGACTATCGCCGTATAGTGTAACCAATTTACGACGTGCGACAAGCGTTGCTGTGTTTTTTGTGCAAGAGACATTATTCTGGAGGTCGATATCTCAAAACGCAATGAAAATTATTAATGTAAGCAAATTTGCTAGAATATGTATAATTTTATCGGTTGACACTTAATAAATTTACTCACATTTTTAATTTTCGCTATGTTTTAAGATACACAATAGCTGCGTTCAGCAGAGAAAGCTGCTTTGCAACTGTTATAAAATTCGCAAATC
>NW_022639488.1:20552-20979 GCF_010583005.1 Odontomachus brunneus | reverse complement strand
TTAGGTATCGAATCAATCAAGTTTGCTAAATAATTTGGTCGGAACCGAAGTTCTTCCCAAATTTCTTTCGCATGATCCACCAACGCTGCTACCGTCCTTTCCCTTCTTGGTTCCCATCGTTAAACCATTTGTGCCCAAACATTTTGATTAAATTTAGATCTGGTGAGCGAGCAGGCCATTTAACCAATTGGATCTTCAGATGATTTCGAAACCATGTTTGCGTTTCACGTGAATTATGGACTCCGGAGTTATCTTGCACCAATCGGATCACTGGCATTTCCTCTGCAGCGTAAATTGCGCGTACTGATGAAAGAAAGAAATCTTCCAGTACACAAATGTACTCCACAAAGTTCATTCTTGCGGGAATGACTGCGAGCTCACCGATTGCGCTGCCGGAAATCCAGCCCCACATTGCACATGAAATCCT
>NW_022639488.1:18751-20542 GCF_010583005.1 Odontomachus brunneus | reverse complement strand
GGGCAAAAATACATCGGAAATGACTATTCACATTCGTACAACAAAAGAGTTAAATTTTGTCGTTCGGTGTCATTCATCGGCACAACGTGCATTTCTGCTAAGGAGAAAAGAGGAAAGCGTGATACATGAATACTAGAGCGAGCGAGACACCTATAGAGACAGCGCGGTGTCCCTATTGCTGTCTCGCTCATATTCTCTGCATTCAAGCGTTGAGTGAGTGAGACAGCTATTGAGGACACCACTAACAGCTATCACGTCTGCTGATGTTTTCTCTCTCGATCGGACGACGTGCGAAAAGAATGCAACATCGAAATATCTCCCACCACTTCCCCTACGTGCCTTTTTCGCTTCTCTCGCGTTGTACGTCAGACGTACAGTACGCCCTCCGTATACGCCTGTTGTCGCTTTCGACTATTTGACAGGCGTATACGGACCCGCCGAGAGACACCATACCTGCCTCTGAGTGTACACAGAAATGCACAAAGTGTAACGTTATGCACGATTCAATTGGAACAAAGTGTGTACTAATGTATATGTATGTCGGGTAGGATTAGAATTATTTTTCAACTATGTTTATATGTCGGTATTTTTTAATAATAAATAATAAAATCTAAATAATAAAAAAGATATTATCCATTTCATGTCGCAAATGCCAGTCTCTTTTCAAGCCGCTACGCTTAACTTGAATTAATTTATACTAACTTGAATTTTCACTTGAATTTATTAACTTGAATTTTCACTAGAAAACACTAGTTTACACAGCCGACTAGTAGCCCTCGAGTTGAGTACGGATGTGTAGTGTTGTGTCGACGATTACGACAATTAGAATGCAACTTGTGTCGGCGTATGCATGAAAGTGTCTAGGTATATTGCGATTGGAAAGCACTCATTGTTGTCGGCATTCCAGTACTTTGCTTTATCTAGTGAATTACTAGAATAAACTAGATCTAACTAATCATTACATTTCGTATCCGATGAGACTGTGTACAATCGGGTTTCACCCACATAGGACGTGTCAATATTATAAAAGTTGGCTAGAAATTATCTCGATAGCCGATTAACATTTTTCCAAAAAAGTAGAAGTTTATTATACAAATCCACATTGACTATCGCCGTATAGTGTAACCAATTTACGACGTGCGACAAGCGTTGCTGTGTTTTTTGTGCAAGAGACATTATTCTGGAGGTCGATATCTCAAAACGCAATGAAAATTATTAATGTAAGCAAATTTGCTAGAATATGTATAATTTTATCGGTTGACACTTAATAAATTTACTCACATTTTTAATTTTCGCTATGTTTTAAGATACACAATAGCTGCGTTCAGCAGAGAAAGCTGCTTTGCAACTGTTATAAAATTCGCAAATCTGATTGGAGTATGCCCTTAATTTTGGTTGAATCCAAGAGCATGTATCAATCAGATTCACGAATTTTACAATTTTGCAAAGCAGCTTTCTCTCCTGAACGCAGCCATTCTACCCTCTGAGTGGGAGTTTATTACGGTTTTGTGTAAGAAGTGAAAATGCGAAAAATGAATGAATTTACTAGAATATTTATAATTTCATTGGTCAACATCTAGTGAATTCGCTCACTTTTCGCATTTTTACTTCTTACACAGAACCGTAATAAGCTCCCTGGTTTGGAGAATATTTAACAATTTTTTAATCGATTTTCTTCAATCCGATTTTTTAGCAAATCGATTTTAGTTAGTTTAATACGAAATTGATTCAAAAATTGATTTTTAAACTGACGATTTCCCATCCCTAAAAGGCTATGTGCAGAAATACTAT
>NW_022639488.1:18497-18741 GCF_010583005.1 Odontomachus brunneus | reverse complement strand
GATTAAATTTAGATCTGGTGAGCGAGCAGGCCATTTAACCAATTGGATCTTCAGATGATTTCGAAACCATGTTTGCGTTTCACGTGAATTATGGACTCCGGAGTTATCTTGCACCAATCGGATCACTGGCATTTCCTCTGCAGCGTAAATTGCGCGTACTGATGAAAGAAAGAAATCTTCCAGTACACAAATGTACTCCACAAAGTTCATTCTTGCGGGAATGACTGCGAGCTCACCGATTGCG
>NW_022639488.1:15797-18487 GCF_010583005.1 Odontomachus brunneus | reverse complement strand
TAACAATTTTTTAATCGATTTTCTTCAATCCGATTTTTTAGCAAATCGATTTTAGTTAGTTTAATACGAAATTGATTCAAAAATTGATTTTTAAACTGACGATTTCCCATCCCTAAAAGGCTATGTGCAGAAATACTATTCGATAGGTAGAGTTACTTTAATAAACCAATCATAATAAATAAATCTTAGTTCCTTTTGCTCTGATTGGCTAATTAAATGTTACTCTACTCACGGAGTAGAGTTTCTGAACGCCGCCAAACAGAGCAAAGCAAGAGTAGCCATAAAATATATTAGTTGTAGATGGGAATAGATACTACTTTCTCTCACTCGCTCTGCACTTGATATCGTAAGCACCTCCTACCTCTTACTTCATGGAGTCAATAATCGGTTTAAAAGTATCGATTTTCGATAATCGAGTTGTCAAACAATCGATTACAAAATGATTATATATCGAAAAAAAATAATCAATTATAGCTATAATCGGTATCGCCCATATATAGCGATAGGGTGTATATCAGTTGGACACGGGGCAATTGGACACAGTCCAATCACAAGTCGCTGTTCCAAGGGACCCTACAAATGTCTCTAATCATACGGTGCTGTGATTGGCTGTGTCCAAATGCACCGTGTCCAAGTGCAACGCTCCCATAGCGATAACGTTGGAAGCGTGCTCCCCGAACGCACCTTATTGCTGTGTTCTGAAATTCAATGCCAGTACTAAACATCTATAGTTCATGTAAAACTGGTCACACACACTTTCAGTAACAATAACTATAAAGCCCATTCTACAATTGCGTAAGCGTAGTCGTGAACGTAAGAGTCAACCAATCCGAATGTTTTATTCACTGATTGCTTTACTCTGATTGGTTGTCGTAATCACTTACAACCACTTACATCCACGTTCACGCAATTGTAAAATGGGCTTAAGGGACGTGGCATACAGAAAACTTAAGTAGTAAGACATAAGAAGCAAGCAAATTGTCCAATCACAGTCGTTGATTCTTGAACTGTAAGAAGAATCAATGACTGTGATTGGCCAATTTGTTTACTGCTTAAGTCTTACTGCTTAAGTTTTTCTATGTGCCACCAGCTTAAGTCCCGATCCACAATAGGTGTAGCAAGCTTTAAGCTTTAAAAAATTGACCAATCACAGTCAAATTTAAGGAGAATAATCGACTGTGATTGGTCAATTTCTTAAGGCTTAAAGTTTACTACATTTATTGTGGCTCGGGACTAAAGGTGCCAATACATGGAAGCGTTCCAGCGTCGAGCGTTAAAGCGTTAGCCAATCAACGTATTAGGTCCCAGAAGTATACTTGTAGTTCTTGCGGAAACTGGCACGTTAATTAGCTACTGCTTTAACGCTCGACACTCGATGCTTCCATGTAAAGGCACCTTAAGATGTAACATAAGAATTGACCATGTTGAGAATCGTCGAATTGTAAGGTCGCCATTTGTGTGAATACTCGATCGTAATTGGTCAATTCTTACGTTACGTCTTAAGGCCAAATCACACTAGCGATTGTCAATTGACAATTAAAGATTAGATTTTAACGAATCAACAAGCTTCAATCTTGACTTATTTTCCAATTGGTCAAGTTCTAATCTTCAATCGTCAATCATCTATCGCCAATCGTTAGTGTGATTTGGCCTTAACGGTTATGGCTCCTGCATATAAGACGCGGTAATACTTGCCGCGCGGCGGAAGTTCGCGCAACAGCCAATCAATATGCTGCTTTCCGTAATAACCTTCTAGCTCTTACGGAAAAACAACATATTGATTGGCTGTCGCGCGGACTTTCGCCGCGCGGCAAACATTACCGCGTCCTGTGTGCAGGAGCCATTAGGATGCGTTCCCACTAAGTGTCTCACGCTTTGACTATGGGTACTTTCCAGTTGCGTACACTGTGTTACACAAAACCAGTTTATTGGTTGCATATTATCTTACAAGATGTTTTAGATAATATGTAACCAATAAACTGGTTTTGTGTACGTGTGTGTCAAGATGTGTTAAGCAATTGGAAAGCACCCTATATAACCATGGATTGCTAGCGGCGATTTTAAATGTCTGTCAACATCTGTAGCGCCGCCAAGACCAAGCAACGGTAAAAGAAGGAACTCAGTAGAGCAAAACAGAATTAGCAACGTAAACGTTTCTAATATCCGCGTATCACATGGTGATACGTATTGGAAAAACGTAATAATATAGTAGAAGTTATATATATATATATATATATATATATATATATATATATATATAAAAGAAATGAAGTGACCAGATGTCCCATTTTATAAAAATGTAATAATATAGTAGAAGTTATAAAAAGAATTAGACTTTCTTCAAAACCACAAATACTTTATAACAAAATTAATTATAGAAAATTATGTTAAAATTGTTATGAATTATGAGAGAAAATTAATGAGCCAAAAATGTCAGACAAATATATCAGACAAATTGACAAAAATTATTTTATTTCAAGGACAGTAATATACCGTCACTTGGGTTAGCTTTTATATCGTTTTTATGAAAGTTTTACCTCTATCCGTTTAATGATGCCACATGTTTTTGTAAACCATTGCAAATTGTTCAAAGTTACGTCGGTATTCCAAGTTACCTCAAATGACGGTATTTTAAATAATGTTTTAAAAAATGTGAACGTTCTTTTTATAATATTGCATATATATTATAT
>NW_022639488.1:7713-15787 GCF_010583005.1 Odontomachus brunneus | reverse complement strand
TATATATATATATATATATATATATATATATATATATATATATATATATATATATATATATATATATATGTATATATATTTTTTTTTACTTATATATTATATATCTCTTATTATATAAATATATTATATAAACATTATATATTCTTATGTAATATAATATATTCTTTATATATTCTTATGTAATATAATAAATACAATTTGGTATCAAATTATATAAATATCTTATTTTTTGTTTTTATATTTTCCTTGCAAATCAAATTTTTTTCTTGTTACTTTAAAAATTATTGATTTTTATATTGTAGCAAAGGCCTTAATGGTTATGGCTCCTGCATATAGGACGCGGTAATGCTTGCCGCGCGGCGGAAGTTCGTGTAACAGGCAATCAATATGCTGTTTTCCGTAATAACCTTCTAGCTCTTACGGAAAAACAACATATTGATTGGCTGTCGCGCGAACTTCCGTCACACGGTAATGCTTGCCGTGCGGCAGAAGTCTGCGCGACAGCCAATCAATATGTTGTTTTTCCGTAAGAGCTAGAAGGTTATTACGGAAAGCAGCATGATGATTGGCTGTCAACTTCCGCCGCGCGGCAAGCATTACCGCGTCCTGTGTGCAAGACCCATTAGCGTCCATTATAGAATTTCAGCACTGGCAGTGAATTTCGGAACGCAACCTTTATACGAAAAGAAACGAGTTGTTAAGTATTTACTTCAGTAGCAATGACACGCTTGATATTATAGATAAGATTTTTTTTCAAAGGTCTCAACGCTGATTATTATATTGCCAAGTCATTCTATTGAATTGTTTAGTCTACCTCGGTTATTTAATTAATCTGTCTACATTCAAAATTGCAATTACGTATACTGGTAAGTATACAATTATTTGAGTGATATCAATTGCAAATCGTTAGTAAGCTCAACTTTCCTTGCACTTATAAAAATTTTATTTAATGTTTAATTTAACTGAGAGAGAAAGAGAAAATTGGGTAATTATTTAGAACAACTATCTTTACCTCCGATTTTGATGAAAATAGGCTTATTCGACGCGTTCTTGCATAAAATAAAAGAATCTGGCCGAAAAAAATGTTGCTCTGCCTCGCGAAGAAAGACATTTAGCATTAAAGTTAGTCACATCCAAGGTTAAGGAATCTGTCATCTGAACGTAATGCGAACTAGACTTGTACTGAGATATGTTCAACACACACTCAATTATTTTCTGCTATAATTTAGGTTTTTGATTAAAGCAGAGAATTTATATATATAATTTCAAATCTTCGCCTTATTAAATGGTTCATCGTGCTTATTCCTGAAAGGAAATAATGTGATTTAAGATTGGTGAGAAATGACTTATTGATCGATGTCAAAAAGACGTCGAAATCGTCAAATAGACGTCTTTTCGACGTCGATCGATAAGTCATTTCTCACTGGGAAATAAATATAAATAAAATGACAAAATAAATATTTACTGCTAAATTCTCTATTTTAATCTAAAACAAAAATTCACATAAAATCTAAATTATAGCAGAAAATAATTGAGTGCGTTGTTGAACGCATCTCAATACAAGCCTAGTTCGTATTACGTTCAGATGACAGATTCCTTAACCTCAGATGTGACTAACTGTAACGCTAAATATCTCTCTTCGCGAGGTAGAGCGATACTATTTTCGGTCAGATTCTTTTATTTATGCAAAAACGCGTCGAATGAGTATTTTCATTAAAATCGGAGGTGAGGATAGTTGTCTTAAATAATTACCGAAAATTGCTATATAATGTATATACATGTAATAATATTTTTATATCAGTGTTTAGTATTACAATCTTTAGGAAACATGCATCTCCCTTTTGCGGATGTTCCAGCAAAATTCATAAATAATTTATTTCAAAATAAGGAACCATGGCAAATAGTAACTATGACTACAACTACTACTCTTGCTACAATATGGTTATGGAACTTCATTTTTCAGGATGAAAGTAAATATAATGCTTTTGTGTAAAATAATTAAATCCAGTATTACTAATAATTTCCAACACAATTGATTATACTGTATATTAAAGTAATTATATTTTATTATTATAATTTTCTAAAGTTTATATGTTATAGGTCTCACGATACGTGCAAAGAAACAAATATTCAAGCTAGCTCGTTATATCCCTGCCATTCAAGATAAAATAAACAAGGAATTAACAAATGTTAATGAAGCTTTTCAAAAAGATGCGTTAAATCGATTGAAAGATATTCCATTTACTGTAAAGCTTCCTGCAAAAGGATTAAGGGATGAAGAAATATTAAATATCGTAAAACAACATGTTCATATAGGTAAGATTAATCAATCGTACTAGTTTAACAAATATTGTGACAGTTTGACTGAATTTTTCTTGTTTCTTAGGTAACTATGATTGGAAAGCAGGTCAAGTATCAGGAACAGTTTACAGAAATGATGATAAACTTGTAAATCTCATGGGAAATATATATGCTATTGCATCATATACAAATCCATTACATCCAGACGTTTTTCCCGGTGTTTGTAAAATGGAAGCAGAAGTAGTTAGAATGGCCTGTAATCTGTTTCATGGAGATCATGAAACTTGTGGAACTGTAAGTAGCATTCTTATTATTTTTCTAGTTTCTAACTACTATGAATTAGACACAGATGTATGCAGTCTTTTTGATAAATATTTCAGATGACTACAGGTGGTACAGAATCAATTTTATTAGCTTGTAAAGCATATAGAGATTATGCTCGTGCAGTCAAAGGCATAAAACATCCAGAAATAGTGATGCCTGTTACTGCTCACTCATCATTTGACAAAGCTGCACAGTATTTTAATTTAAAAATACGTTCTATACCTGTCAATGATAATAGTTATACAGTCTGCATTAAATCTATGAAAAAGGCAATTACAAGAAATACAATAATGGTAAGATATAATGCACTATAATTACATAAAATTATTCCAAAGCTGTATTAGATATAATATTTCTAATAGTTAGTAGGATCTGCACCAAATTTTCCCTATGGCACAATGGATAACATTGAAGAAATTTCTGAATTAGGTATGAAATATAACATACCTGTTCATGTAGATGCCTGTTTGGGTGGCTTCCTAGCCTGTTTTATGACTGATGCTGGTTATAATTTCCCACCTTTTGATTTTCGACTTCCTGGTGTGACCAGTATATCTGCCGACACTCATAAGGTATTTGTCCGCATTGTAGTAACGCAGTATGGAACCTTGTATGTACTAGTTGAAATGTATTAAAATTGTCCAATCTGTTTTCAGTACGGATATGCTCCGAAAGGATCTTCATTGATTCTTTATAGAAACAAGAAATATCGGCATCATCAATATTCAATTAGCACAGACTGGCCTGGTGGTATTTACGGTTCTCCAACCATAAACGGATCTCGAGCAGGAGGAATTATAGCCGCTTGCTGGGCCACGTTAATACATTTTGGATATGATGCCTATGTAGAGTCTACTAAGAGAATAATCGAAACTACTAAATACATCGAGAATAAGTAAATAATTATAGGATTATAATTATAGAACATACTCAGATGAGATAGAAATACTGAACCCAGCATGCAAACATTTAATATATACTTTATGATACTACTCCAAACAGTACGTATTTAAAATATGTTTGTTTTAAAAACTATCAAAATTTCTCTCTTAAAACTAGTAGATTTAGAGTGATTTCGCCATAATTTTAATCAAAATTTTTACTTATTACCATAATTCCATTTGCCATGTCATTAATGGCATTTTCTTCTCAGCAAAATAAGTAGCATCTCTTGTCGTGGTATCTCTTAAAGGATTTCTTTTATATACTGATACAAAATTTGTATGTTATATGAAGGCTCATCTCTGTGTCCTTGTGTTAGTCGTTAAACAGATAATATGCCAAAATATATCTATCTGGGTATTTATATTATAATTAAAACTATGCTTTTATACTAAATCTTTTACGATTTCAATGTAGATTGAGGAAACTGGATGGAATTTTTATTTTTGGTACTCCAGCTACATCTGTTATTGCATTAGGTTCAAATCAATTTAGTATTTATCGACTATCGGAGGCTCTCAATATCAAAGGATGGAATTTGAATACACTACAATTTCCTTGCGGTATACACATATGTATTACTTATGTACATACTGCACCAGATGTAGCTGATCGCTTCTTACAAGACGTCGAGTATGCATTGACAGAAATTTTGAAGGATCCACATAGTGAAGTGGAAGGAAAGGTGAAATAGCAAAACACCGAAATTTGAAATTCTAAACCAATGGTCTCTCTTTTGAAATGACAATCATATATGTTATATTTTAGCTTGCAATGTATGGAATGAGTCAAAGCATCCCAGACAGAACTGTGGTCAGTGATTTTACGAGATCCTTCTTAGATGCCATGTATCATACTGGTGATAATTAAATATACATTTGCAGTTGACATAAAAATTAATTTTATACATTATGGATATATTTTACATAATAGGTGATGGAATATTTTAGAGATAATTAACCAGTTTTGAAGTAGAAATATTGTTCCATGTTTACCAAAGTATGATTGTGTTTTCACATATACCCAAGAAAAAATATTCCCAAGAAAAAATATTCATACAAATTATATTAAGAGTCCTGGGTACACGTATCATCTATATCTTTTTAATGACGTCAGAAACGAAAAACGCATGCGAAGAATTCTTGCGAAATACGTTCACATAAAACTATATGTCCATAAAACATTTGCGATTAAGCACACTTCTAAAATATTCTTTATAAAATATTTTGTCCTAACAATATAAATTCTAAAATATTTTGTTCTAACAATAAATATTCGTAAAATTAATATGAAAGTATAATGAGGAAATTAAGTTAAAAATGAAAATTATGTCACATTAATTTTATGATTGTATCCATATTAATTTGATATGAATACTCAGTAGCCTTAAATTATATGTGATTATATATAAAATAACCCATACTTATGAATTTTGTCTATATGACTATATAGTAAACGTAAAATTAGATGTAATTGTAAAAAATGTGATGTTGAATAAACAGAAAAAAATTTTTTAATTGGCATCATTATGACATCATTACGGCATCATCATGACATCACGCTATATAAACTGCTATAAACATAAGTATTTACTTAAATTATATTTATATAAAATTTGTTCATTGTGAATATATATAATTATGTATTATTATATAGTCATATAATAACAATATTCATATATAATCGTACATAATTTTTTTTGGGTGTAACTTAAAGACTGATCATATATCTTGTGATTACTATAAAAGAATGATCGCACATGATTGTTTAGACTTTCATATAGAAAATGATACCAAAAGCCAATAGACTGAGAGGGAAATAGCAGAGAAATTTATTTTTGACATATATTGTAATACCAAATTTATATGTGCAAATATTTATCTATAAAGAACATATTTATCTGTAAAGAAATTATTTATAATATATAAAAAAGAAAATGTGCAAATGTGTTAAGTCTACTCTGAAATAAATATTATATTTTATTCTGAGAGAATGTTATTTGCATTGTATATTCTGCTTTCTATATCCCAGATAGCACATGATATTCTGAGAATATTCTGAGAATATTCTAAAAATATCATATCTGATACACGATATATATAGGATTTACTCCATATATATTAGGATATACTCACGATATACTCCTCCAGGATATCCCTACTTCCGCCCTTTTCTTGTTCTCAGGATATTCTTAGAATATCGTCCATGATATTCTGAGGATATACATGGAATATTCTCAGAACATCAGAATACCAAATATATAAAGTATTCTTAACACACAAGCATGCACAAATAGTAACGCGCACTCCCATATAACTTAATGTTTGATTATTTTGTTAAAATAATAAAAAAAAATTGGTACATTATATTTTGCGGTGTTTCGCTTATACGTGTTTCTGCATGGTTTCGAACTCGAACTGCACTGGTCATTCCATTTCCTACCCTTATAGAAATATCATACTAAGAATCATCGATAATTACTTATTATCCAGTATTTTTAATACTGAAAATAAGTAATTATCAATGATTCTTAGTATGATATTTCTATAAGAGTAGTCTGGGTCCCAGTCTTCATTGCTGTTGCTCAACCTTGGTGATCAAACTAGTAATGATTCAATGGCTCTGACGATACCTTCATAACTTGTGCTTATATATTTGTATGTGCTTACAAAACATTGTAATGTTATATTTCCCTTATAGAAATATCATACTAAGAATCATTGATAATTACTTATTATCCAGTATTTTTAATACTGAAAATAAGTAATTATCAATGATTTTTAGTATGATATTTCTATAAGGGTTATTAACAGATATTGAAAACGAAAACAGTTAATATGCGATGGATATTAATATAATGTATATTGGCGAAATAGTGACGCAATTATTGCTCTTATATTTTTAACTTAACATATGTATTTAAGAGTAAACGATAAGTTAATTTAGAAAATAAATACAACGCACGCACGCACGCACGCACACACACACACACACACACACACACACACACACACACACACACACATGTATCTATAGCCAAATCTGCGCAAACAGATTTCAAGCAGAGCTTGCTATCAACTTTTGACGACAAATAGATAACAAATTTGATGCAGGATCTGTTATATCAAATCTTCCTGCCAAATTGCCGCCAGATATGCGACAGAGCTTGTTGTCGGATAATTGCTGCAGATTTGTAGCAAAAACCGCGCAGAGTTTGTAGTGATTTGACGGCAGGTTGGCGGCAGAAACGGCGCAGCCTTGCTACGCTGCAAGCTTTGTACGGTTTTTGCTGCAAATTTGGCACCAATTGCCCAACAGCAAGATCTGTCGCCAAAACCGTAGCCTAATGTAGACACAGATGGCTATGGTTTTGCTGTGGGTTTTTGATCAAATTTGCTGCCAATCTGCGCGCAGTCTGCGCTCAATTTGCTTACTGGGTATGTATGTATGTATAATATATATATTCCGATATTCTGAGAATATTCTAAAAATATTTCTTATACAATTTATAGTGCAAAATTTCATTCTGTAAAATATTACCGTAATTTGTTTTTTACATTTTAGTCGTAATTTACATAATTTATGTGCAATATCCTCAGAATATCTCCTGCATATTGCATATATATACGAATTTTATAATATAAATTCCATAATATATGGAGAATCTACGGTATGCATACAGGGTGTTTTTTTTAACTAGAGACTGCTAAATATCTCGAAAAATAAACATTGTACGATAAAAATGTTCCAAATAAACCCTCAATAGTTTCGAGGGCGCAATTCAATCCCACAAAAATTATCCACCTCCCGCCCCCCCCCCCTGGGGATGGGGCGGGGAGTAACTTTGAAATCTTAAATAGGAACCTCTACTTTTTATTACAGATTCGGATGCATCCAAAAACACGTAACTTTTGTCTGAACTTTTTTTTTCTATTTCTGATGGATGGCGCTGTATTCGGCGAAAATTGGGTAACCTTCGTTTTCTTCAAAGGGAATCCCCTATAATGACGCTACGTCGAAGAAAAGTAACTTTTGTCGGAAACATATTTTTTCGAATTATCGTAAATATCTACGATAATTTTTTATCCGTTTAACACTAAATTTTGAAAGATCGTGAGTGGACCATTTGGAAATGACCACATCGAAATGACGACTAAATCCTCTTGAATTTTTAACATCATCATTTGTATAACATTTGTAAAGGTCAAGGCCATTAGAGATTGTAACTTTTATTTTCATTTTTTAGTTAAAACGGATAAAAAATTATCGTAAATATTTACAATAATTCGAAAAAATATGTTTCCGACAAAAGTTACTTTTCTTCGACGTAGCGTCATTATAGGGGATTCCCTTTGAAAAAAACGAAGGTTACCGAATTTTCGCCGAATACAGCGCCATCCATCAGAAATAGAAAAAAAGTTCAGACAAAAGTTATGTGTTTTTGGATGTAGAATCCGAATCTGTAATAAAAAGTAGGGGTGGGAGGTGGATAATTTTTATGGGATTA
>NW_022639488.1:7421-7703 GCF_010583005.1 Odontomachus brunneus | reverse complement strand
AGATGACCGCTGTCGTGCGGCAACACTGTTCGTGTCTACATCGCCCTATGCTTTGATTATATGTACATATGCATGATTCTACATATTTACATATAATTATATATACTTCTGCATACTTATACATTAGTATACATAATTATACAAAGTAACAAGTAATTCGCAAATCTCACATTTTGTGTAATTATATATTATTATATCTCTCTCATTATGCATAAGTATACGTACGTTAATATATATTTATACAGGGTGTTCGGAAAGTACCGGGACGCCCGAATATCAGAT
>NW_022639488.1:4182-4960 GCF_010583005.1 Odontomachus brunneus | reverse complement strand
TATATATATATATATATATATATATATATATATATATATATATATATATACATATACGTCGATATATATATATATGTATATATATATATATATATCGACGTATATGTATATATTAGGTGAAGTAAAAAGTTCTGAGCGTTTTTTCGCTTTATTTCGACGATGAAATTAATATTGTTAGGATTATCCGATTTCGATCAAATATGCGCCGTTTTGTTCGATAACTTTTGTCCATTTTGAAGGCAATTTCATAATTCCGCGATTGAAGAAGTCCTCGTCCCTATTGGTAAAAAACTTGACCAGCTCATTTTCACAAGCCTCTCTTGAGGCCAGTTTTGTACCATCAAGAAAATTTTGCAAATGCTTGAAAAGGTGATAATCGCTTGGTGCCAAGTCTGGACTATACGGCGGGTGCAATAGAACCTCCCATCCAAGCTCTCGGAGCTTCTGGCGCGTCGTTAATGATGTGTGCGGCCTGGCGTTGTCTTGATGGAACACAACACTCTTCCTATTGGCCAATTCTGGCCGCTTCTGGTCGATCGCCTGCTTCAATCTGGTCAGTTGTTGACAGTAGAGGTCCGAATTGAGTGTTTGGCCCGATGGGAGCAGCTCATAGTGGATGATTCCTTTCCAATCCCACCAAACACACAGCAAAACCTTCTTGGCCGTTAATCCGGGCTTGGCGATCGTTTGGGCCGGCTCACCGCGATTGGACCACGATCTTTTTCGGCTGTTGTTCTCGTATGTGACCCATTTTTCATCACCAGTCACCATCCGCTTA
>NW_022639488.1:2139-4172 GCF_010583005.1 Odontomachus brunneus | reverse complement strand
ATATATATATATATATATATATATATATATATATATATATATATATATATGTATGAATTCAGAATGGCTTGGTTTACATTGTACACTTGATACGCGTACTATTTAGTAACTTTCTATTAAATAATCTTAATATTGATAATGCATATCAACGATGACGCATTCAATCGATACAATAAGCCTTCTTGATCAGTATTATACCAGCTTAATATACCGTTATTTATATACATCGTCGATATTAAGATTATCTAATAGAAAGTTACTATTTAATACGCGTATCAAGTGCACGATGTAAACCACATCAATATATGGAGAATATCATGTGCTATCTGGGTATAAAGAAAATATAATAAAAAGATTATTTTATAATTATATTTCTTTTTCCAATGTTTTTGGTAAAGCTGAATTGGAATTGTAGTATAGATTACTGTATAAATAAATCTATTATTACTGTATAAGTAAATCTGACGATCTGTTTTGATATACAATATAAAAAATATTTAAATAATTACAATAATTATCTGTTAAAAGTTAAATGTGTAATATTTTAAACATGTAAGATTTTTAAATAAATGTATAGTAATTTCATACTATGGACAGAGAGAAAAAGGAGGGGGTCATGGGCCGATTTTAGCTGATCTTGATATCAGCTGAATGGTTACCCTTATAGAAATATACTAAGAATCATTGATAATTACTTATTATCCAGTATTTTTAATACTGAAAATAAGTAATTATCAATGATTCTTAGTATGATATTTCTATAAGGGTACAGCGCCTCTAACCAACTGTGCACATAAATTACGTAGCCAATGTGCACGAATTGTGTTGTCTCAGTGGGTAAAGAAATAATGTTCACGATTCTTGACGTTAGTTAGACAAAGACAGATAATCAACATTATTTGTTCTTGTCTCACCACAGGCGAGAAACAATCGCAGCGGTAGACACACACACACGCACACGCACCACAGAGGCGAGTAGCGGCGATCTTATCGTTAAAGAAACATCTCGCTCAACTATTGATACATTGCGTTACTCGTAATTCCGGAAGAATTTTCAGGTTTACGTTTTCTGGCCACTTGAGGAATATTTTGCATGGGAACACTGAGTTAGATACAAGAGAAAGAAATAATTTTAATTTGAGCATTATATGCAGGCTTTTACATCCCTTATAGAAATATCATACTAAGAATCATTGATAATTACTTATTATCCAGTATTTTTAATACTCAAAATAAGTAATTATCAATGATTCTTAGTATGATATTTCTATAAGGGATGTCTCTAACATTTATTGCTTATTTCTCGGCAACTACAAAAGATATTAATGTCATTCAAAAAGCATTGACTTTTCAACAGTTTATTCTATTCTCTTATAGAAATATCATACTAAGAAATACTGAAAAATTATTAGTGATTAAATATTACCAGTAATTCAATAATTTTTTGGCCAGTACTTAATTTCTGGTGAATACTGATAATAAAATCATTGTTGAATATTGAAACTAATCAAATACTGAGAATTATTATGCGGAAGTAAAAAATGAGAAAATCATAATGTTTACAAAAATATACTTATATTCCTAATTTTCTCATGTCTCATAAACTACTAGATATCGAAGGTTGTCAAACACATTCCAAACTTTCATGAATCCTCCTGCGATAATTTCGATCCCAAGCGGTATACCACTACTGGTCACCATCCATGTCCTGACCGCATTAAACTGTTACTTAATCTGACGATCGAGCGCGCACGCGGTGACTCTGATGACTCCAACGATGTTCTTACAATTCATGCTTATATAATGTATTCTTATAATGTTCACAGTATATTATAACATACCTAGCAAACATCAAATAATAATTATATAATTTTTACTTGTTGTTTATTGAATAATTTGTTGATAGATATTGAAACAATGCAACATTTGATATGCGATGAATATTGATGTAATGTAGTGAACCAGTGATAATTACTTTAATATTTTTAACAAAATGATATAATGATTAATCCAAAAAAAAAAATTAAAAAATC
>NW_022639488.1:1688-1949 GCF_010583005.1 Odontomachus brunneus | reverse complement strand
GAAATAAAAAAAACCACAAAATTAAACAAGTACGAATATTAAATCTAAAGAAAATATTTTCTCCAAAGAAACGGTATAAGAAGTATAAAAAATATGCGATAAGACAAATTCTAGTATTAATGACTGCCACTAACGAGTGCTACTCTAAGTATTATTCTATAAGTACTATTGATGTAAAACATTACTGAATTTGAAATACAAGTAACAAAAATAACTAGTAAATAAATAAAATATATTATATTCGTAATATTTTTTTAAATA
>NW_022639488.1:1057-1310 GCF_010583005.1 Odontomachus brunneus | reverse complement strand
AATGTCACAGATCGATGATGACATTTTAGACGACTTAATGACGTTTTATGACGTCTCTAAACGTCAATAATACGTTTTTAAGACGTTATACAAAAACATCATTAAGATGTCACAAAAAAGACGTTTTAAAGACATCGTTATTTAGTCACTTGATGTAATTCGACCAGTTATGACCAGTTTTTTACGTCATTTTGACGTGAGTCTGTTACTTGGGCTGATTCTTGTGTCGTTCACCTTACCTACTGCGTCACTA
>NW_022639488.1:699-906 GCF_010583005.1 Odontomachus brunneus | reverse complement strand
AAAGTTTCTTTTATTATCAGAAAAAAATTTATTTAAATTTACAAAATAATTTATTTTATTATTTTTAAAACATGTAAATATTTTTTAAATATACTTTCCCTTATAGAAATATCATACTAAAAATCATTGATAATTACTTATTTTCAGTATTAAAAATACTGAATAATAAGTAATTATCAATGACTCTTAGTATGATATTTCTATAAG
>NW_022639488.1:0-405 GCF_010583005.1 Odontomachus brunneus | reverse complement strand
TGATTTACTTGTATTTTATTTACTTTTAAAACAAGCAAATATTTATTTAAACAGTTTTTACATTTAAAAACACTAATTTTCTCCTTGTAAAGAAATCATTTGTTTATTCTTATATATATAGATATTTTAAATCAAAGAAATCACTTTTTTTATTTATAAATTCATAATTTTACAGCTTATTTTACAAATTTAAAAAAATATTTCTTTATATTTATTATATATTTTCTAAAATTTAACAAATATTTTTTTAAGTTAAGAAATTATATGTAACAAAATATATTTTTTTCATTTAAAGAATTTTTTTCTAATGTACATTACCAATTTAAATTTCGATTTTCTTATTTCTTTAATAATTAAATAATTATAAATAATTATATTTATTTTTTTCATGTGCAATATTTATAG
>NW_022639487.1:2480193-2480932 GCF_010583005.1 Odontomachus brunneus | reverse complement strand
AACAGACTTTCAAAAAAAGGTGCGCTAAGTTCTCGCAGCGCGCGTGCGTTAAGTTGGCACCTCATTTTTTAGCTCCGCAAGTTTTGACATGAGTTCCATTTGCACCCACAATAGTTCTATAGTTCCTGATAGGTTATAGCAATAGTTCCGTCGAATTAATAAAAAAAATGAATTTTTTGAAATATAAGGTGCCAACTTTCCGCGGCACCGCAACATTAAAAAAAAATTATTTTGATAATTTTATTTTACAGTTCTCGAAGTGCTCTATAGTTCCTGATAGGTTATAGCAATAGTTCCGTCGAATTAATAAAAAAAATGAATTTTTTGAAATATAAGGTGCCAACTTTCCGCGGCACCGCAACATTAAAAAAAAATTATTTTGATAATTTTATTTTACAGTTCTCGAAGTGCTCTATAGTTCCTGATAGGTTATAGCAATAGTTCCGTCGAATTAATAAAAAAAATGAATTTTTTGAAATATAAGGTGCCAACTTTCCGCGGCACCGCAACATTAAAAAAAAATTATTTTGATAATTTTATTTTACAGTTCTCGAAGTGCTCTATAGTTCCTGATAGGTTATAGCAATAGTTCCGTCGAATTAATAAAAAAAATGAATTTTTTGAAATATAAGGTGCCAACTTTCCGCGGCACCGCAACATTAAAAAAAAATTATTTTGATAATTTTATTTTACAGTTCTCGAAGTGCTCTATAGTTCCTGATATGTTTTAGCAAGAGTT
>NW_022639487.1:2476974-2480177 GCF_010583005.1 Odontomachus brunneus | reverse complement strand
TTGTACTCAAGTTTAAAAATTGTTTAAAAATAGTTAGAGGCCGGAACTCTTGCTAAAACATATCAGGAACTATAGAGCACTTCGAGAACTGTAAAATAAAATTATCAAAATAATTTTTTTTTAATGTTGCGGTGCCGTGGTAAGTTGGCACCTCATATTTTAAAAAATTCATTTTTTTTATTAATTCGACGGAACTATTGCTATAACCTATCAGGAACTATAGAACTATTGTGGGTGCAATGGAACTCATGTCAAAACTTGCGGTGCTAAAAAATGAGGTGCCAACTTCACGCACGCAAAATTCTCTCTATTAAATTAAGATACGTTATTGGGGGTGTCCACCGAATAAACAGTTTTATTTCTTAAATATCTCTTTTCTCTTAGTGTACCATCGATCGCGTTCCTGTATCGCGACAAGCATTGGCGGTAGTCACCACTTCAGACTCAAGGGACATTCCAGAGTTTTGCGCGCGCGTTTTCACAGTATTCTCTCCTTGATAAAGTATCGATATCGTAAAAGTATCGAAGCTCTTCGCTGTGTAAATGCGAAAATCAGAGCTCTTGTATGCCCGTCGAGATAAAGTGATCATCAAGTGTAGTGACAGCTTGTTCTATTAGAGAAGAGAGTTGCCGAAATCGCAACCAGTCTCCTAAATCGTGTCTCATCAATCGTACTTGATTTTCTTCATGTCTTTAGCACACGTACAAAATAAGATATAATCTGCAAATTTTTTGGTCTACATTTCTCATTGCACATTTATTTCTCATTTTTACCGTTAGACATCGTTCATATTCGATAATAAAAAAATTGATGAGGAAACCAGCTCGATTTCGGTTATATTCTCTCCCTTATATTCCAGCACCCCTTAGATATTCATCTATTTATTCTTGCACGTTGCGTTCCGTTTTCACATCATCCGAAAAAAATCATTTTTTTACGTGGAAATGATTTCTAATGTATATAAAAAATAATCTGCTTATTTTATACAGACAGAGAAAGCGGGGAAGAGACGAAGGAAGAGGATTCTCCATCGGCCAATGCTCGAGTTGAAGTGTAATCTCAGGGGGAATCTTCGATGGAAATGAAATAATTACACTCTCTTTCACAGCTTCGGTTTGTGCAATTAACGCGCGATAACGATCGCGCCGATATGTGTGCCGATGTGTCGCTTTAATACGGCATATGGAACAATCGACGTTATCGCCGAGGACTGCCCTTTCAACCGACGACCGTTCGACCACGCAATCGCTCGCACGGCGGTAAACAGGATCTATCGGCTCTCGCGTCTCGTGCATAATAAAAGGGAGGATATTAAAGTAGGCCGCGGTCTGCGGGACGAGCCGCGTGTACATTTGCATGTGCGAAAGTGCGCACTCACACACCACGCGCCACGCACGTCGTCGGAGACGCTGGCAGGTGTGGCATGACAATGGAAAAATTCCGTTTGCGCAGCTCGTCAGGAAGCCGGGCGTCCACGTGCGTCGCGTCACCCGGAAAATGCCCGCGACAGGACGAGACGAAGACATGCCGGGGATGCAGTTGGGTGACCCATAGGGGAGACCAAGGCTTAATGGCCTCAGGTATGAGGTTTCACCTTTATGTTGTGTCCTGTGTTTCTTTTTAGTACTTATTTTGAGAAGAATAGTGGATACAAAATCGCGAAATAATCCTTTTAAAACATCCTTTTCCTTGAATCTCATCAAAATCGAAATAATAATACAGTTAAAAAATAGAAAAGTAACTGGTTTGGTAATAACAAAGTAAATTTTCGAGCTTCTCGAAATTTTCTGTTAATATTCTTTATTATAACTGAATAAAATTAAGCGATGCGTTACCCACAGAGTGAAATTTCTTGCAATTGTATGATATACTGTTTCTGATAATAAATGCCATTGTCATTCATAAAATGATCGAAATAAAGCATATGGGCGGACGAGATAAAGTTGACCTATAATTAAGAGCCGGTAGAAGAGCCGTGGGGAGATCTCTCGCGGAGATTCTGGAACTATTAATCAAGGTGTACGTGTTTCATACGTGGCTTTCTTTATCCTGCATTACTGGGCAACTGAATCCGGTATTAGAGCAAGGTTATGTTGCTGCGTCTTTATATTTTGTTTATTACAAAATAAAATATACGATTGATGGAGTCGTGGCGGACATTAATACATAGAAGAAGGTTGTCATGTTTATACAATCAGTCACAAACAATTGGTTGCCTGAAAAATTTCGAAAAAATATAGATCCGGTCTCTCTTATTTCCGGAGAGGGTTCAACGCCGCTTGTGAAGAGCAGAGAGCTCCCGGCGACAGAAGTGCGTCGACGCCACGGTCGCTTTATTGCTTCCGAACATGGATCAGATATGTCGCAGAGGCATGCAACTAATAAACGCTCGGCGTTAATAATTAGCTCGTTCGCGCCTCAGGTAGAAATTACGACGTCGCGCTGAATTAGCTACTGGACGCGGAACGCGCTTTTTCGAAGAAAAATGACTTTGTTTTCGCGAGATTCCGCCATTAAGATGCAGCAATTAAGATTCCGCCGCTCCTCGATCACCCGACTACTCGCGTGCCTCGGAGCGATTTCACGTTGTTGATATCGCCCGATCCGTTCGTCGATTAACCTAACGATCATCTTACATCATTAGTTGTCCCTGGCAAGTCTGGCGATTTATTTTTGTCGCTCGTGAATCGCTGGAAATTGAGAGGAGCGTTATTCGAGTGTATGAAGTTGGCACTCCACTTTTTGAAATTTATAATTTTGAAAGTTGTTCCAGATTGTTCTGACTTTGTACCACATTGTTCCAAAGTGATATTGCTTCATTCGAAACGGTTTTCGAATAAAACAAAAAAAATGATTTTTTGACAAACAGTCTATTGGACCAAGAGTAAACTTATACTATCTTTCTTGTTCCAACCGAGATCTTTTTGTTCTGAGTTGTTCTAGGCTTAAGAATTATAGTTCTAGAGTATGAGACTCATAAGATCATTCGTTCTCCGAAAATTCGTAAAAAAATCGATTTGACAGTACTCGACGTCAAGAAAACACATGCTTCCTTTCTTGTTCCAACCGAGAACAAAAAGACCTATTTTGTTCTGAGTTATACTAGGTTAAACGACGAAGCAATTTCACTTTATTTTGTCATGACATTTTGTAATTATTTCCGCCAATTTTCCTATAATAAAGATTAATTTTTGTAAGAAAT
>NW_022639487.1:2476670-2476810 GCF_010583005.1 Odontomachus brunneus | reverse complement strand
TACTAGGCTTAAACGACGAAGCAATTTCACTTTATTTTGTCATGACATTTTGTAATTATTTCCGCCAATTTTCCTATAATAAAGATTAATTTTTGTAAGAAATCATCTTTTTCTTGAAATTTTGTCACCTCAGAAATATA
>NW_022639487.1:2432545-2476660 GCF_010583005.1 Odontomachus brunneus | reverse complement strand
GTACAAAGTCAGAACAATCTGGAACAACTTTCAAAATTATAAATTTCAAAAAGTGGGGTGCCAACTTCATACACTCGCGTTATTCTCCGACTCGCGCAAACGACCCGAGATCCGCGAGCGACCGGCGCCGTCGGATATTTCCACACTGTCGCGATTTTACAAAGATATCAACTGTTTACTGAGATCTCGCGTATCAGGACCACCGGTCTCATTTGCATCGAGTGCTTATCAGCTGCGCAAACTCGTACAGGTGCATCGTAGCATTATCGATAGATGAAGGTGAAAGGTGTGATGGATGCACGTGCGCACACACGTATAATACATATATATGTATAACAGCTCGTTAGACGTTAAGTAAACAGCATAAAAACGCGCGTTACACTCGCACGTCTAATCCTGAGAGCTGACAGGTGATGTTCCACGCGTATTCGAAGCGGTTATCATCGGCTGGCTGACTGCCTGCGCGCTTCTCATCGAGAACGCAGGTTCCGCTTTCCCGGTGCACAATTTCCGCTTGATATAATACGATCCTCATCCATTCACCTGTTTCTTGTTTTAGTGAGAAGGACAGCGATTGTCGAGTCGATCACATTCGACGCGTTTGCTTCTGCGACTCATCTTCTCTTAAAAAAATTTGCAAAGATTAATTAAGTTGAGCAATTAAAATTCACATTTCCCCGGTATTCAATATCTTCGAATATTTCTTCTCGGGTAAGGACAGGTGAGAAAGTTGATGAGAGAAAATGAGAGAGAGAGAGAGAGAGAGAACTTTTTTCCCGATTTCGGACAATAAGCGAGAAATACACGCGCGCAGCTAATGGCACACGTGTCAAATTTCTAAACGGGAGATCCGGAGAGCAGACATACATGCGAGTCGCGGGTGCGCGCGAATGCGAGTTGAGTACCCCTTTGTTACGAGCGACAATGAATCGTGTCAGGTGTGTCAAATCACACAGATGCGAATCGCTACGACAACCGCACGTCGTCGGTGGCTGTTATTTCTCCGGCCTATATAAGCCGAAGATTAGACGCGGAATAGAAACAATAGGCGTATAAGTTATAGGGGCTCTCTCTTTCTCTCCGCCTAACTGTCCAGTGTTCATCGAAGCGCGTGCCGCGATAGCGCCACATTGTTTCGCGGTTCATCGCATTGTTCCACGCTCGCGTACGCACAGCGAAGTTTTCTCCGTTGTCCCGCGGATTGGCAGAAATCGACAAGAGTGCATTTCGCGACGTACAAATTAATAAATTCGAGATACGAGACGATTGTCACAGCTGGTGATGTAACGACGACTCCTTCACGCTCGCGAAACTTTAACGAGATGTGGAAGAAATCCGATGTATGCGGCGTCTGCCGTTCGAGAAAATAATAACGTGGCGAAAGATGGATGAGAATAAGAGAGGCACCACCAACATGCCGTATCCACGATGGACCACCACGAAATCTTGGCGTCCTGTCACGATCAACGTTCAGTAGGTGGATTCTCCCTCATTGAATTGTCACGTTGAATATCTTTCTGTCATCTTTTTGTCCTGTTGTATGTTAACATCTTCCGAATATTGTAATCTGTCATACATGTTATATAGTTTCATGTTATATGGTTTTATGTCACATAATTTCATGTTATATAGTTTCTTTTTCATGTATATGAAAAATATATATTCTCATTATATGTGAGAATGTTATATAATTTCTTTTTTATATAAATTCTTATTAATTTTACGTTTTTGATAGCTCAAGAATAAATTGTCAATAAGGTCTAACATCTATTAACATCTTACTAAGGAACATAATAAATTCCGCTAGAAACACAGCAGATTTCGCTGGAAGCTGGATTTAACAAGTTTTAATAGTACATTTTACAGTTCCTAAAATATAAGTAGCACATATAAGACAAAAGGATAGCGAGTTATTGCGGAATCGATCTATTGTTCTATCATAAAGTCTCCTACAATAATTTTTATTGTAAAATTCCCTCCGTGTACCCGAATAGACGAGGATCTTTCAAGCTAGAGTCTACAAAGAGTTCTATGTGCGTTTTGACAATGCGACAGTTGAACAGTATTTAATTCGCGCGCTTTTGTTTAAAGTTAATTGAGAACGTTTCGGACCGATCTAGTCCATCACCTTAACGAGCATACACTCCGCATAATAAAAATCGATTTATCAATAGCATTCTCAAATAACCGCCTCCTCCAACAAGGACGATCGAGCGCAAACACTTTAATTTAATGACGGAATGTTCTCCGGCAATTCAATGGCTTTTCGCGGGATTCGCGCCGGAATTAGCAGTGACCAGTATTTCTTCTTGTTCGGCGAACACATATTGATGTCACGAATATTTAATTATATTACGTGAGATCTATACATAATACCGCGTCTCTCTCAATATCAGCATCATTAAACAGATTTTATTTATATTTTTGAAATATCTTGCGGAGTGAAATATAAATTTATGAAATTATCGATTCATAAAGTTCACAAAGAAGCATTTGTTACATTTTGTCGTAAGCAATTAAATAGCATTCTCTCAAGTTTTTGCAGCTTTTGCGTGTCGTGATTTCTCTCTCTATCTCTTTTTTTTCCAATCGTTAGCCGACTTTCAAAGACCGAGCTGGTCGATCGGCAAAATGTGACATCAATTATTTAAACGTATCTCGACCATGCGAGCATTTCACGCTTATTTTCATTTCGTGAAAAATAAATGAGCGTTCGCGACGATTACTGCGACTTACTTCGTATTCATTGCGACAATGCAATATCTTCTGATGATTTAGAACGAGGGGTGTTCTGTTTCGTCTCGTAATACTCTTTCTTTCCCTCTTCGTAATATTTGAGTGACGTGGATATAACTGACAAGAGAAAGTTTTTGGTAACTTGCGACGAATTCGCGCGAGAACTTTGTGCCGCCGTACGTCGCGTGACTTTTGCGAATGCCAAAACTGTGTAAACGTCACGTAGTCCTTGAACTTATAACTAACGCTCGTTACGGCTGTAAAAGCGCTTTTAGAAGATAAAAATTCACAATTCTCTCGGATCAAATCTTTGAAATTTTGCGAAATTGCGGGGAGAGATAGTTAACCACCGCCTCTCGTGCAGCGATTCGCAGTAAGACAACGTGACATCATTATCACGGAGAAAATGAAGTAAATCTTTCTCCAAATTCTCTAGAATCGCGAAGATCATCTCTCGTCGTTAATCCAACTTTCCACCAGCGTGCATCGTGCGTTGACGTCAGATTCTCCTCTCGCGGGTAGCGCGCGTCTCTCCCTCTTCGTAAAGACGCGCGCGCGAGTACTTCGCGCCTCGTCGTCGAGGACGAGGCCTCCAGCAACAGCCAGGAGTTTCCACTGGCTGTCCGAAGTGGACGTTTATTGGGTCTTCGATGTTTATAAAGCGCCCGCTGCCCTCGCCACCTCGTCGCACGATAAAACTCGGAAATAACGAGTTCTGTCTTCTGTCCGTCATGAGATCGTGTAGCGTGCACACCGTCAGCCGCAGCGCGCCTCTCACAAGGTGCGTTGTTTCCGTATAGCGAGTGTTAGAGTAAAAGATTGGAATCTCGGAATTGAGAGAAAGACTCAACCGTTCTCGCTTATCCCGCCTGCAACGCAAACGGATTCAAATTCCGTGGACTAGGAAAATCTTCAATTTCGCGGAATCACATTCATCACTGACTCCACGCGTGATTCATTTGTTACCCCCAAACACGACTTTAGCTGCGTTCGGGGAGACGATATTTGGCGCTAAAAGCATGTTATGATCTTATTCAATTTTTAGTAAGTAACAAGGACAGAACACGCTTTTAGCGCCAAATAGTGCCTCCACGAACGCAGCTTTTGAATGTCGATTGTAATTCATCTTCGCGCGGGCAACCTCGACAGGACTCGCGGGTTTCGATAGATACGTAAAAGGAAGTCCCGACACAGGAAAAGCATGAAAGTAAGAGTACCATCCTTTTTGCAGATCGCCCAAGAGCAACTTGCGCAGAATCAATCCCATGAAGAACGACCTGGTGGTACCCGAGAGTAAGTTTCGGTGTTCCGTCGACATCGTCCGTGGTTTCTAATCGATGTCTTCGCACGCTATTGTTTGTGTGATCTCGTGTTTTAAGAGTCCCGACGATTTTCAGTGTCGGCACCCGTCATTCCCCCTTCGGAGACATTCGACCCTTCCACCGATAGTTTTCACTCAGCCATGAGGCCGATCATCATGCTGGCTCAATGCTTCTCCATGCTTCCCGTGTGCGGTGTCAATAAGCTGGATGCTTCGTACCTTCGGTAGTGAGCCTCGCTAACGTTGAATAATTGGGTTTATGTTAAGGCTGGTGTACAACCTCTGTGTGAACCACGATGTTAAATCCCTTGGGCCATTGAACAATATTTAACTCTAGAACACCACACTTCTTTCGAGTTTCGATTTTACTACCTTGAATGCACAGTGCACTTAGCTACTTTCAATTAGGGATGGGCAAAAAGAACCGATGTTTTCTGAATATCGATTCTTTTTGCCCATCCCTACTTTCAACTATCAATATTTCCTCAGAAGGTGGATATTTTTATTATATTTTTTTTCAGTTTCAACTCCAAAACGTGTTGGGAATACGTCTATATCATTAATTACGATTGAAGTTTAATGAAAAAATGAATTTTGTAGAAAAGATCGAATAGAAAATTCTTTATAATCACAAGAGGCTATTTACTAAAAAATTTATAGTTTTCTTGTAACGCCGTATTATATAAAACCAACTGCTATTTATTAAAGGTGGAGGATATGACTTTTCAGAGAAAAATGTGAAACAATGATTTCAAAAGAATATGGCTTTAATTTGAAGAATTTTAACGTCAAGACGTTGATTTCAACGGTATCTTTTATATCTGCTAAATAGCAGGACTATATAGCATGTTACATGGACAGTTGTAGAGGGAGGATAGAAGTGTTTTTTTCCTCTAATCCCGATCCCTTATTTTTTACTGTATTAAAACCGCGGGCGTGGTGTTCTAGGGTTAATTCTCGAGTATTTCTCGAAAAATTAATTAAATTACTACCGTGAAGCGTAATTGGATAACGATATAATCAAATAGACCACTCTGCAATCGATAATTACTGGTAATTAATGGTTTATCATATGCACGCATGATTTTAGGAATCTCGTTGGAAACGGTGTTCAAAGCCGCATCATTCGTGCAGTTAATATTCCAATCGAAGAATTTCGCGCAACCTTGACCGATCTGAGTAAAATAGGAAAAGCTTAAAGAGGACTGATCTGAATTTAATTTTCTCGATCCCCTTTTGAAGTATTTTGATTAGAACTTCGCAGATCTTACGAGCGTTAAATGCTCCGCAGATTCACCTGGCGAAGTCTGAAGATTCTGTACTCGGCGGCCGTTCTCCTGGGCGTGTTCAGTATGACAGTTTTCAACGTCTTGTGGATATTTGCTACCGGAATAAACTCCACTAAAATGAGTAAGTTAGTTGGGAGAAGATCGGCTACAGCTTTGTTTCAAAGCTATTTACGTAGAACGCGATCACGATTATCTATCCCGATTCGCAGCGGCTTTTGTTTTCTACGCCACTTCCTTGGTGACCGCGGTCTTGTTCTTACGACTAGCGAGGCAGTGGCCCTGTCTGGCTCTAACCTGGGAGAAACTGGAACGCGAATTCACTTCTAGGCACCGGAGGATCTCGAGGACCACTCTCGCGACTCGCTTCAAGATCGTCACCGCCATTGTCATGTTGCTCGCGTTAGGTAGGTGTCGTTTCGAGCGTGATTAGCGATTAGATCTCTCGATAAATTAATGAAGAAAAAAGGAAAAAAGACAATATGAGCTTAATTTGCGGTCGTGCTAATCGTTTATTTGTTTTACAAAATTTAATTTCTGTAAAAAACAGAACGTATCGATCAGTTTTTGTGGATAATTACAAAAAAATGGTTGAAACGTTCCATTTTTTTTTTATTAAATTTTGTTAAACAAATAAACGATTAGCGCACAACAACCGCAAATTAGGCTCATATTGTCCTTTTTCCATTTATCTTCATTGGTTTTAATCTAAAAGCTCCCGTTTTTATTTATTGAGTTTTCTCTCAATAAAGCCACTTTGATGATCTTGCGTCTAAGTAACATAAGATTACAGTAAGGAAGTCAAAATGAGATTGTGAAATTATGATATTCATCATTGTGCCCCTTTGATTTTCTCATTGTCTCCACACAGTGGAGCACGGTTTCGCCGTGCTTTCCGGCTATATCGGCGCGGTGGAGTGCGCAACGCTTCACGGGAACGCAGACATTGTCGATACTTACTTCCAATCGCAATTTCCGCAGGTAAAACACATCGAGCACGGAGAGAATATTAGTTCCTTTTCAATTTTATTATAATTTTAATAGTCCAAGAATAGATTGTCAGTAAGGTCCATCTTGCTGAGAAACATAGCAAATTCCGCTGGAAATATAATACATTTTTAGTAGCACATTTTTCAGTTTCTAAAATATAAGCAGCACATATACAGCACATTACATTCTAAAATATAAGCAGACAAAAGGATAGTCAGTTACAACAGAATATCGATCTATTTTTCGACTACAAAATATAGAAATTTTTATTATAAAATTCTTCCCGTGTAAATTTATTTAATTTTATTCTCCTAATTCAATACATTATGCTATTTTTTAAATATATTTTTAATATGTATCTAATTTAATATTTATATATTAACTGAATATTTTGCACTAATTTAATCTGTCGCTAAACTTTACATAGCTTAAAATTATTTTCAAATTATATAATTATTTTAAATATGCTTCAAACACAACGAAATATCAATTGTTATCAATTGTTCGTTCGTCTTCACCAACAGGTGTTTACGAAAATGTCATACAGTCTCTGGAAGGGAATCCTGGTGGACGTCATAAATATCCTGAGTACCTTCTCGTGGAACTTTGTTGACCTGTTTCTCATTCTTATCAGCATCGCTCTGACGGATCAGTTCAGACAACTGAACAGCCGCCTGAATTCGATAAGAGGAAAGGTAAAGTAGACGAAATCCAATAAAAATACCTTCTCGTCCCTTACACGATTCGGGATCATTAATATTTGTCATATCCTTCGCGCGTTTGAAATTCCGTGTACACTTCAATAATTAATCCAAACTTAGTATATCTATTCAAAAGAAAGAAAAATTGTACAGATTCGTCGAGAAAGATATTCTCGATTAGACGAGTTAATATTATATAATCGCATTAACCATAGAGTGTCCCAGAGCTATCTTTTATACGTGAATTGTCACTCCACCGAGTCGATATTTAAAGCATATTCGAAAGATATTCGGAAATATCGACGAAGAATTCGAAGTAAATGAAATACAATTCGCTGAGGTACCCTGCGAAAATGTCAGGTCCTCCGAACCGGATTCCTAATGGTGACTTGTGATTTTTGCTCTTACTAACAAAGTCATCACCCTTAACATCATTTCGTTGTTAAGGCGATGCCGGAGTGGTGGTGGGCTGAAGCCAGGAACGACTACAATCACCTGGCGACCCTAACGCGGAAAGTGGACTCTCACATCTCGAGCATCGTCCTTCTGTCTTTCGCCACCAACCTATATTTCATCTGTATTCAACTGCTGTTCTCCTTCAAGTATATCTTACTCACATGACAATATGATAAACACGTTCTTGCTTTGGCTTAACTTCAACTAAACGCGATACTCACGATCTTACGTGTTATTGTCGTAGCCGTCTTTAACGTTTAAAGTTTATACCTCGCGAGTCATATTAGATTTGTGACGTCAAAAGCGAGGATGTCAGAAGCTGACGAAAGTTGTGTCTTATTTCTGAATAAAAATAAATATGAATGAAAGAGCAAATATGAAAGAACAAATATGAATGAAATATGAATGAATTTGAGATTGCTTGAACTTATAAAATTGTCCGGAAGGTATCCTTTTCCTCTGATGATCAATAAATAGTTGTATAATAAATAATGAAATGAGTTTGCTTTGTCTGCATGTCTCACCACTTATTATACGACTATTTATTAATTGTCAGGAGTAAGGGATACTTTTCGAACAATTGTACAAGTATGCTTAAGCAGAGTTTCAAGTGCTTTTTCGTCCATATTTATCTTTATTTAGAAATAGCACGCAGCTTTCGTCAGTATGTCGTTCCTTATTTCTGACATTACAAATTCAACATGGCCGCGGCGAGGTATAAGAAACTTTAACTTCCACGTGTTACCTCTCGCTGGGAGAAACGCATTAATCTCGTTCAGCTATCCGTTTAAATGAAGATATTCGAGTAAAAAATACATTTAAATATTTCTCCTTTGAAAAGGAGAAATATTCTCCTTTGATCGCACGTTATAAGATCCCGTAAACTGTTTGACGCGAAATCGTCGTCGTCTTCTCAAAAGAGCGATTTTAATTTTCTTTCTCTTATTTATATAAAATAGCAAATTCTTCAAATACATGTCGATTCTCTTCGACATTGTTTTGTAAACGTAAAATTGTCCATCTGTGTTCTTATTTGTATCTTCAAATTCCGCTATATTGCTTTCACGTTAATGTTAATTTCGCCTGAACGGGAGGCAACCTTGAATAAAAAATGAAACGTAGCACAAACAACAAAAGAATCTTTCGGTGGACTCACGTAAAGACCTGCGTCTAATTTTCTCAAATAGTCCGATACGCGGTATCGTGCGAAAGATCTACTTGTGCTTCTCCTTCGGCTTCCTGCTGGCGAGGACAACGGCGGTGTCTTTGTACGCCGCTTCTGTTCACGACGAGTCACTCTTACCAGCACCAATTTTATACAGCGTCTCCAGTTCTAGTTACGGAAACGAGGTTCGTCGTTTATATACCCTACCTGTGTCGTCTTCGACCTTTAAACCATAACCGACAAGTCACTCCGTGGGATCGTTACAAGACAACGTATAATATTCTCCGTGAAATGTTCCTTCTTTTCGAAGCTTCTTATTAACGAAGCAAACAAGCAAGCAACAAAGAAATTCATTTTTTTCTGTAACAAGAAGGTCCCTCTATTGTAATTGGAAAGATTATAGGTGTCTAAGGTCCATATTATATTAATAGTTATAATTTGAAACTCGTTTCAGGTGAGATTTGAATTCAGAATTAGATAAAGATTTTTCAGCTGAATCACCACTATAGATGGAAATGTCATATTGATCATAATTTAACTGAAAAACTTGGATCTAACTCTGAAAAAAAATCCGAGTATCTCAGAGACAAGTTTCAAATAATGACTATCAATACAGTTCTAAGGTCTGAATTAATAGTCGTTACTTGAAACTTGTCTCGCATGGTGAGATATTCAGAGAATACCTATTCTATTCTATATCTATTCTAATATCTATAATTCTATTCTAATATCTATTCTATTGAATTCAGAGTAAGATCTGAGTTACTCAGTTGAAACACACGATATACGTGATATCATAGTTGCAATCGCGATTCTGCTAAAAAACTCACATCTAACTCTAAACTGAAATATGAGTATCTCACTTGAGGCAAGTCCCAAGTAACGACTATTAATACAGAACTGAGTGTCGGTTATGGAAGAAAATAATGGCCCATTACTTAATCCCGATCGCTCTTTTACTCTCACATAAGCTTGCACAACGTTGCACAGGTCTCGAGATTCTTGACGCAAGTAATGACGGATAATATAAGCTTAACGGGGATGAAGTTTTTCTCCGTGACGAGAAGCCTCGTGTTAACCGTAAGTATGAATAGAGAGTGCACTCTGAATGAAGTTAAATGCAGTCCGTGCCGGAACATTATTTAGCTCGTGTCCAAAAATCACTCGTATTCTCTCGTCTGAAAGCTCTTCTTGTTCCCTCGCGTTGTACTTTTCATTGTGTTTTATTCTCGGGGAAAAGATTTTGAGAATACACTTACTGTTTGACGCAGCACGCCGTTAGAGTCGATTCAACCGCAAGAGAAACAACATGCAAAAGTCACTGATGGTCGTCGAGACAATCCGGATCGATCGTAGGCGATAATTGTGTGAAACATTGTTTAACATTTCTCGATTGCTAATGACGATCTAGGTTGCTGGAACCATTGTGACTTACGAACTGGTTCTGGTGCAGTTCAACTCCGCCCAGCAAATGGACCAGTCGAATATTACGAACTCTTGCGAGGTGAGGTGGAAAGAGAGCTTGTGAAAAGGCTTTTAGGGGAACTTCAACCACATCTTATATTCTCGCTTCTGCATCTACAATCACGAGTTTTGAAGAATGTTATGCAATAGTGTATTTTATAGTATCTTGTACATATATAGTACAATCACTGCTCTTTTGTATACTGACACTCTTCACAGTTTTGTACTTTTATATTTATTTATTTATTTATTTACATGATCGTTTCTCACTGGAGCGCTTCACGTTTGACTGCCAATTAAAACAGCTGAGTAGGGATTAATTCGGCCGTGTCACGTGTGTTCTGCGTGTTTCACGAGGGACTGTGAGTTTTATGAAATTTTTTACGTTTTTCCTTTCTCTCCCTATCTCTGTACACATAACATTTGGTTCTCGTTTACGAGTTGTTGTAACATAATTCCAGAGTGTGCCTACTTTGAGATTTACCGATTCGTCTGGTTTTTATTGTTTCATTCGAGCGACTGCGCGTAAATATAGCACAAATGGTCTCTACTTTATAATAAATTGTTATCTCAAATAAATCCTAAGACGCACCACATCACATTTATATTATATTTTAATACGATAACTTTCCGACTACCCTCAATTGCCACACGAATTTTACACATTCACGAAATACACCTCGTATCTCTCTCGTTGTGCAGCCCCGCGATTTTCTCACACACGTCAAACAGAAATGTGCCTTCTCCGCACTAGCGTACGCGTTTTTAGGATTTCTGGTCTGCCTAATGCACTTTATCAATCTACCCTACCAGTAGGAAAGCCCACCGTGAGTGACTTTATGAATTCTCTCGCATCCACTCTCTGTTCACATATATACGATGAAATTTTCTGCTGAATTACGCAAACTGTTGCCTCCTGTTGTCACGCTTCTTCTGGCAATATTTATCTACAATCTTACTCGAGATAAATATGAGAATTGTTGACATCTTCAAATAAGATCTCTCCATGTCCCATGCGTAAATACGTAATCTCTAGTTTTATTTTCGCAAAAGTGCATCGCATTTCTCGCATTCAGATTCTTACGCTTCCATGATTTCATTTCTTAATACATGTTTTGTTGTAGTCCCTGCATTAACTAACCCAAAGTACGTTCTGGAAAGAAAGAACGAGAAGGACGTGTATCGTCGGCATTTAATGATCGTATTGCGAAATGATAACGCACACTTAGACGTGCATCTAGACGCAGAGAACATACCATCGTCTATAGGCATGAGTCGAGGGAGCACACACACACGCACACACACACACACACATAAGTGTACTTTATAAGGTGTCTCGATGTATTTCCATAAACTCTGGCAGCAACAACTTATGTATAATTACTCTCATTCTCCTATAATTTGCATCACGTTCCATGATGATTTTGATGGCTTCGCAGAAGAGACGTGTCTCAATATAAAACTACGTGCTCTCGACGAGAGATGTCATTTATTAAAAAGAAAAACTTGTACAAAGTATTAATCGAAAATCCGTTCACGCAGAAATAATCACAGATAGAAATATTCCGTTATAAAGCTCGAGAGGCATATTTGTGAATATAAATACTGAATAAAAATGCGTGGATCATATATGCGGGTGTATGCGGAAATAGTCTATATTATATTTATATCCGAAATAGTCGGAGGCTTGCTACTTTTCAATAAAATGCATTGAAATTGTTAAAATAGTTTATAATTAGTAATTAGTAAGATATGCGCGAAATATACGTGATGGCTTCACAGAAGAGACGTGTCTCAATATAAGACTACGTGCTCTCGACGAGAGATGTCATTTATTAAAAAGAAAAATTTGTACAAAGTATTAATCGAAAATCCGTTCACGCAGAAATAATCACAGGTAGAGATATTCCGTTATAAAGCCCGAGAAGTATATTTATTTGTGAACATAAATACTGAATAAAAATGCGTGGATCATATATGCGAGTGTACGGAAATAGTCTATATTATATTTATATCCGAACTAGCCTGAGGCTGTAATAAATCTTCAGCAAATAATTTTGTTTTATTCGTAGATTATTTCTCAATATTTTATCAATTTTTATCGTATTCATGTTTTATTTCAATTTGCTTTAACTTTATTCGTTTCTTTAATAAGTTAACAAACATACAAATACTTATGTTATTTCTTGCTTACACAAATATTTCGTTTCGACGATGTTGCGCTGTTGTGTATTCACTTGTTCATTGAGACGTTGAACTGTAGCAGCACGACTTCGTACGTTACAACTGCACCGGCCACCTGTAAGTTAACTTACTGTCAGTTTAAGTGTCCAATGATTTCCGTGCAAACAGGAACAGTACATTTACAATAGTAACAGTAACAGTAGTAACAGTAGATATCGAGATATCGCACAGTAAATTACGAAATAACTTCGCCTCGTCACTTCGATCGTGCACTTATCGTGTCATGTGGAAACGTTCTTACCGCTAACATGAAATTCCGCGTGATGGAGAAGAAGCGCATTCCCGTGAGCGCGACATCGTCAGTGGTGAGTTGCAACATCAGCCTTTCGGTCTGCAAACAATTGTCGCGCGGATTTTCCCCGTTATGCGTAAAAAGGCAGCGTGAGTAATTTCTTTATAATGTAAAAAAGAAAGAGAAAGAGGAGAACCAATTTTAGGAGTATGACCCGTGCAGTTTCTCTCGCTTTCAGATCTTTAATTATTACCTCTACGTTGTAGGCGGACGCCGGGCAGGTGTACAATGCCGGCAATGCCACTTTGCTCTGATCGTTGATCCTAGAGGCGAACAAAGTGACGACCACCGTCCTGCCGATCAGGAACGCGAACGACCCGAAGAAATAGATATCGCTGATGAGGTTGTTGTCCTCCGGCTGACTGTAAGGAATGAGCGAAACGAGATCGAAAACAACATTTGGATTTATTTATTATTAAACAAAAAGTATTCAGAAATCATACATCCACAATTGTAATTAAAGATGATGATCTAATGTAAAAATTAATAACAATGTTAATCCTTATGTGCACATTTCAGTACAATTACACAATCAGCACACTGGAGTCTTTCGCGACCCCAGCTACAAAAATGTTTGCTGCAATAAAATTATTCGTTTTTTTGATTTGAAAAAATTCCAGAATATATTCCAAATATCTTTTTATATGACGGAATAATTTCTAGACGAAATTTGATTTTAAATGAAGAAAAAAAAAATGGAAAGCCCAAAAAACGCGAAAAATGACTTGATTTACTCCAAAAATCATAACTGACATCATTTTTTATATTTCAAGATAAAATTTTAAGAAACTATTCTCAAGACATATCTCTTTAAGAAAAAAATTAGTACAATAGCAGGATTTAAAAAAAAAGTATTTATTTTAAATATCGAAATTAGGATTTTTGTGAAAAAAAGCAAACAGTTTTTCCAAAATATATAGATTTAGTTTATTATATTTTATTTTATTTTTTATTTTATTTTATAGATTTACTTCATTTATTTTATTTATTTATTTTTTCTGGGGTCTATTTGACCCCACAGTGCGCAATAATGGTTACTGTACAAATTAAATCTAATTAAAATTTAAGAATATATCATGATAAATTGTAAAAATTTAATAATAATATAAAAATTAAATTGATGAATCGTTTAAAAAATGATATCCCCTGTAAATTTTCTTTCATTTGTATCATATATATAATATTTGTATTATAAATATAATATTTGCAAAGTAAATTTTTTTAAATATTTTTTATATTTTTTAATATTTTTTTTTATATTATAGATATAATATTTACGAAGTAAGAACGTAAGCTGCGTTACGTCTTGTTATCTATTAATAATAATTTACGATTGTAGTATTTCCTTTTCTCGTGATACCTACGATAAGCCGTTGAGTAGTTGCAGACAGATGAAGTAGAGGTTGTTGGCGAACGACAGCAGGATTATGGGCGCGATATCAGCGTCTACTTTTTTCACCGTGCAAGAGAGAACGGCGTAATCCTCGCGAAATCCACTCCAGTCTATCGCTTGATGCTTCGACATCGAAACTGTGACTTGCTTGTTTAACGTTTTGTATCTTTCGGCCAGGCCGGTGGATACCTGAAAACTCCGAACAAAGGAGCATCGGAATCGATTAACAAGATTGAGAAACATTGAGCGGCTACGAAAGAAAAGGAATGTCGGAGAACTTCGGAGAACTCGCGTGAACTTCTATTACTCTTTTATTACCAGCATAAGGAAGAGATCGGTGAAGTTCCACGTGAAAGTAGCCAGCTTGCTGACAATGAAGATGAAGATACCGAGCGCAAAGTTATATTTCACTGAAAAAAACGAAAGAAGTAATTATTCAAAAAGCTTCTAAAGCAATTAAACAAAAAGCTTCTAAAGCAATTAAACAAAAAGCTTCTAAAGCGTATCTAAACTAATAACAGATCTGACGAAAGACCTTTTAATTAATTTGCGCGCATGTGAATATTACGTTCGCACTCGTGATTTTTAGGTACCGTTATTCGTACACAGCGAAACGATAATTAATTAATTCACCATCTCGTATTTTTCGCGCAAGAATCGAAGGTTGAATTAACAATTCGAATTCTAACGGAATTCTCGTTTGAATTCCAGTCGACTAACGGTTAGATTCTCTTCGTTAAATTTCCCTTTTAAATTGACGGTGACCTTCCAGAGATTAATGCGTGCGCAGGACTCACCTATATCCAGAATAAACGCATGGGAGGATGCGCAATACACTCTCAGGAAATTTGTAAACGTCGAATTCGAAGTGCCGCTCCAGTCGTACTTCTTGGAGTTCACCGCTATGCTCAAGATGTGCTCGATCAAGGCCAAGAGCAAAACGCTCATGCTTATCGTGTAGAACTTCCAGCGAAGTTTCGGCCGTTCCGCTTTGTTACTGCAAACAGGAGAGATTGTGACATGTAATGCAAGATTAATTAACTCTGAATAATCGCAACGCCCACGCAAATTTTCATTACGAGTAAATCGATTTCCAATAAATAAAATGGCGACTTCCCACTACCCTTGTTTAAATGTTCACGCTCTTTGAGTAGAGATTAAAAGCCACGATATCTTAATGCGATCGGCTGTGCACGTGAATTCATTTTTTTCACACTTGCTAACAGAGATAATTACACCAAATTTTAGATCGTACCGAATTAGCGGTGCATATTCGTAACATAATAAATAATGACAATTACATTATAATTCCAGGCAATCTATTATAATTCTAGGGGGATATAAATTATATAATAATATATTATTAAATTATATAATAATATATTATTTATTATTTTAATTATAATTATATAATGATATTATGATTATAAACAGCCATTAATTGAAATCGTAAATAACTTTTGCTTCCTTCTTCTTTATAATTTTGTTTGCATGCGCGCGAAATATATTTTTTTTTATATAAATATAATTTATACAGCCCGTGTAAATATATTTGGCATTTTTTATTGTTAAAGTCTCGTGTCTGAAATTAACAAGTCGCTTCTCCCTTGAATAGTCTTTCATATAGTATATATAAAAATTCACTATCTTCGGCGAGAAAATATTCAGAGAGAATTCGATCTATGAGATATGTGTATGTCATCACGCAATAATAATAATAATGATTATTTTCAATTCTTATTTTAAAGCGATAGAGTTTTCGCAATCGACTAGGAGAGATCGAGTGTGACATTTTTTATTGCGAGCGTTCTCATAATGTCTATTGTCATCGCGTGAAACGTGTAAAACCAGCGTGATCGCAATCTTCTCGGTATCTTTTAAGAGATATCTCCGCGCATATATGTATATATATGTATGTAAACACAATGCGCATATAAAAGCGAAGTTGATTGTACTGTGATTTTCGTATCTTTCGGGACAAACAAAACCGACCTGTCTATGAATTGCTCCATGTTTCTCCAATCGCGTTGAAGGGTCACCCAACGCGGTGACAGCCAGAAAAACATGATCAAACCTAGCACGCTGTTCCCATAAAATATTGCGCCTACCGTTGCAGCCGTGAATCCACCTGAAATCAGATCGTGCAGGTTAAATCGCGCGTCAGAGAATAAGCTTGATCGAGGATTCGCGGAGGAAGAGATATCACATCGTCCGAGCGTATGTATGATCCACCGTTATAAAAATAAATATAAATACATTTTTCGTATCGATATAATTTGCTTCCTTTTCTATTTATTGTTTATATTATTGAGTGGAAAATTATAAATAAATAAAATTTAAGTTAAATTAAATTGAAATTAAATTGAATTAAAGTTTAAAATCTAATTTAATTCACATTTATTTATAATTATAAATAAATTTTATATTACCGATAGTTGGTGCTTATTGGCTAAAATGCTTAAATGCTTACAGACAAAAAGTAATTTGTAATCTTAACAGCATTACGTAATAGTTACTTATTATACATATTGAAGACACTTATTATTACTAATCTTAAGAAATTACTCATTATTGTTATTCAAAAAGTTACTAGTTAGCAAGAAGCGTTGAGTTAGCACTGTTTACGCTTTACGTAATGGTTACTTATTACCTATTGAAGAAGTCATGAAGTACTGTCATTATTACTCTTGAAGAATTACTCATTACCATAATTATTATTCAAGAGGTAATGAGTTATTACAAGAAGTACTGAGTTAGTACTGTTTGCGTTTTACATAATGGTTACTTATTACTTATTGAAGAAGTCATGGAGAAACTGTCATTATTACTCTTGAAGAATTACTCATTGCAATAATTATTATTCAAAAGATAATGAGTTATATAAGAAGATAATGAGTTATATAAGAAGTGCTGAGTTAGTACTATTTTCATCGAACTTTGAAAATCCTTTTCTTGATTTGATGCCACTGATCTTCCAGATAAAAGGTAGCAGCGATTGTACTTTGCGTTAAGTTTATAGAAGAGATTATACAAAATTGTTTTCGTAAAAATATGGATTTAAAAAACATAATAATTCAATGTAAATAGATATAAAAATCGGTTCGATTCGGTTTTGCTTTTACTCTATTCGCGACTATTACTCTAAAGAGAGAGGAAGAAGAAACTTATCAAATCCCGGTCAACTTTAATGAATGTGTATAGAAACGAGCAGTTCGCACAACTGGTAGGAAACTGCGCAAACGAATTTTTCTGCGCCTCTGTCCTCGTTGCAACCTTGTAGTAAACGCTACGTGTCAGCCAGAATGGGATAAGCGTGACGGAACATGAAAGACTTATCTGTTTACCTTGCACTTCGAATGTCGTGGAGTTTAGCGTCCTTATCATATGAATAGCCGACAATATCGCCATGACAAGCACCATCGCCGTTACGAGGGTGGCGTAAGCAGTACGAAGTGAGAATTTCGCGAACCTCATCTTGTTAGGTGTCAACTGGAGCAACCCTGATATCGGTAGGATACCGAAGAATTGAGCCAGCACTAAAATAGATGCAATCGCGCGATAGAAGCTCTCTGGATCCTGCAACAGAGAATGCCCTTCGCTGTAGACGTCGATTTTCCTTAATTAAGTCTTTCCCTGTGGTAAAATTCAGTTACTTAAATTCGGAATATATTTTTAATTGGGACTATGTGAGAGAGCTCGAAGATAGATGTTCTTTAGACATTGTATGATATTCAAAGCGTTTCTTGAACGTTCTTTACGTTCCAGATATTTTAACATTGTTTAGAGTAACTATTCTTCTTAGCTGCACTTTGTAGACTTTCTGCTCGTCTTCACCAGAGCATGAGCGCGTTTCGCGACGCATGAGACAAATACGAAGATTCTCTGCGGACTCTCACATTGTTGTTCGCGGATAAGATGCGCTCGTTGAGAAAGCTGTCACGAAGAATTGGTCGTGTCCCTCGCGAATCCGTGGGATGCAGTTCGGCAAGTTGAGTCTCCATAATATGCTTCTTCTTATTGCGAGCCAAAAGCGGCCAGATTTTCCGACAAGTCGCGCCGCTTCTCCTGGAGCCAGCACTGAATATCCGTTTCTTTTTCATCATGCCGTGGACATCCATGTTTAAGAAAGCGACCATTCCACGAGGGGAATCCTATGAGAAACGCAATCAACGCGATCGTTTCGGGAAGGGACGATACTGAATATCAATTATTTAACATGCGAGAAATACATCTTCAATTTATCGAAGGAAATGTATAATCCTTTTGTCGAGAGAGTTTGTAAGAGGGAACTGGTGATTTTTCACACACGCTTCAGACTCACGTTCCCGACTCACGAGGAGCGCGATAACCGCTTGAGCAATTAATTATCGTCGCATTACATCGAATGCAAGCCCAGCTGTCGCGGGAAAAGGGTTGGTCGTTTGTCCAACGTAGCCGTAAACCCGATATGTTGACACGGACAGACAACTCGCATATTAAGTGACACGTTTCTTGTGAGCCTTTTCTTCGGATGACTCTGGTCGAATGTTATTAAGTGACTGTCGACTATTCCGGAGTACGATCCTCCGCGAAGTTATACCGTAAAACTCGTAATATGAAAAATAATGGGACGCGCCACGTGCCCTTTGATATTCATATTATAGATTGAACGATATTGGAAGAAACGACGATAATATCGATACCAATGCAATTAATAATGTCAAGGAGAATAATCTAGCAAGAGACAGAAACGTGCCTTTGTTGAGAACGCAATGTTTGACAGAGCCGACGGGACACTGTGATGTTTTCCTTGAAAAAGAAATCAATGAAAGATATACAACAATGAAAGATATACTTTTAGAATATTAATATTCTATGCTCCCTTTTCATGCCGCATATGACATGATACACGTGTACGCGATACGTTGTTGTCGCGAACATGTCGCAGATATCAGATGCTGTTCGAATGTAGTTTACATAACTCTCGCTTTTCTTATTGAAATTTTAATGTACACTGTGTGTATCTACACAGTCTTGTGTGCAAAAAAGAAATAGCGTCTTGTATATACGCTTATAACACATGGAACTATTTATCATTTGTCACATATGTATATATGTATGTATGTATGTATATATGTATATATGTGTACGTGACGGATGGCATCTTTTCTTTAACGTCACCCTTGTTTATTAAATTAAAAAACGATTCGTTATCGAGACACTCACAGCGCTTCAAACTTGTAACTATCCGCAACTTCTCTTTCCGACTTTATTTCAAATGGACTGAAGAATTTCTCATAATTATGAGACAAAAATATAAAGATAAATATATGTCGCTTTGCGACACGTACACAAGAGTTTCTTACCTTGAGTTGTTTGTAACAATTGTAATTAATGATCAGTAATCAAAGGTGATTTTGCAAGGCGTATAAAAATGTCTCCTTAGACTTTCGGTTTAGTGTTTTGAGCACGCTCTGTTCTTGTTCAACTTTTACTAAGTAACAAGAACAGAGCACGCTCATAGCGCTAAATAGCATCTTTTCAAATACAGCCTTAAGCTACTCTTAACTTCTGTTATTCTTTTCTTCTTTCTCTCAATTATCTTCTATTCTATTTCTCGATTGTCGCACGATACATTTAAAGCTCCTAAAGCTGCATTCAGAGAGATGCTATTTAGCGCTTTGAGCGCGTTCTGTTTTTGTTCTTTCATAATTAACTTTAGTAATTAAGGACAGAACACGCTCATAGCGCTAGATAGCGTCTCCCCGAATGCAGTCTTAAACTACTCTTAACTTCTTTTTTTCTTTCTCTCAATTATCTTCTATCCTATTTCTCGATTATCGCACGATACATTTAAAGCTCCTAAGGCTGTATTCAAAGAGATGCTGTTAAGCGCTTTGAGCGCGTTCTTTAGTAGTGTGCCGTTTCCTTCGAATGTGACGGAAATTGTGTAGTGTAGTACGCACATAATATCCTCGCGTTTCTCGTGGCAGCGCTCGTTTGCAAGACGGACGAACGAGGAGAACTGGAAAACGAGCGAATGCTTTGATGACGATCGTCGTCAACCCGTTGCACGTGGTGCGTAAACGTGTACTAACGAGTGAAGGGCCGACTTGAATCAAGAGCGACTACGCGAAGCTGTGGGACGCATGTCCGATCAGATAGCCGGCTACACCACTTGTTCGCGAGCGCGAGCGGCTTCGTCGAGAATAAAATACATGTGCACAACATACGGTTGTATTGATTGAGTTATTTTGTTCTCTATTTTTTAGTATGTAAATTATGAGCGCCCATCTGGAGCGTCATTTATGAATGCCGTATCGATTATCCCCGCAGCAGGCTCGACTTCGCGATAATGAAAGACTGTAAGTTTCGGAGTTAATTAAGGAATCGCGAATACGCGTCTTGAAAATAGGAGCTGGTTCCCTGATGGTTCTCAGACTTTCCTCCTTTACTTTAAGATTTTCGTCTTAAACTCGTTCTTTTGAACTTTAAACTTTTTCCACTCAGGTAGCTCCTTCGCGCTCACGACTTTTCCCGCGAGTAATTTGGAAAACAAATTAAATCGGCAGTCTCAATAAGTCGAATAAAGATATTAATAATTAATTAGGGCGAGATCAGAGTGAGATGAAGAAAATTTATTCGCAGAAACTCACGAAGTGCCTACACCACGAGGTATCAATAAAAACGAGTGATCTACTCTATATATTCGAACGTCGCATCCCAATTTGTCTTCGTAAGTGCTGCAAGGCTGTACTATTTTTCCTGTCGTTGTACTTTGTGATATTCAATCGCTACATTTCCGATTTTTTCAGAATGTTTTACAACTTCTAGATCAATAAGTTTTATTTGCTCCGATCGGAGATAAGCGACGGTACGAGAGCAAAGGGTGTATTAGGCGTTAGGATTGATAAAATATTCAAGCATGCGACTTGTCCGCAAACAGTTACGGGAAAATGAACTACTAAATGAGATATGAGTAATAGCAGGAAAACAATGAGACCTGTTTGTACATGGCGCATGTTCCTGAATCGATTCTCTTTACGAAAAACACACAGCTGTGGTAATAGATGTTTACACACGTTTACATGTGTGTTCACATTATCCATGGCAGAAGTTTCTCTCGAACGTTCTCCTCGAATTGCTCTAGCCGCGCAAACATCAATTTTCGTACACGTCAAAATCATTAACGAGTGAGTGATGTCGACAACTGTAATATCTCTTAAACGGTCCGACGAGCGACTGGATAATTACTGCACATTAATTTTTAATTAGTCACCTTATTTTTTTTGTACAAATTTGTTACTGTGATGAATATGTATATTACCCTAATAGCACAGATGTTCAGGAGACGTCCAGAGTACGCCCTGAGAACTTCCTGAGGACGTTTCTACGTCCTCAGAACATCTTTAGGATCTCCAAGAGATCTTGTGTTGTATGGGTAGTTATTGTGAACATTCTAAAAATCTCTGTTATTCCTCAAGACATGTAAATCTTGCTTTATAAAAATATGGGAGCTTCTTGGCGTGAGTGATATCAGAAAGATATATTGTGTATAGAGGTAAATTAGATTTTCTGAGGATAACAGATTGAGACAATAAGACAAGAGTGGAAATACAATAAGAAATAAGAATTAGATTTGTTTTCTATAATTGTACATCACATCTATTCATACATATATATGATATATCTCACTAATATGTATACACACTGAAGGAACAGCGTACAGTTCAACATGTACTGTCCTACCAGATGGCACGTTGCATTCCAGCCATTTTATTGTAATCGATCAAATCGCGGAAGATGAATCTCGATATTCTCCATCTGTGCACAGTGCCGTAAGCACGAGAAGTCACTACACATCTTGGTGTCAATTGTCTCAGAGCAGTCTGTCTGGGAATTGTTTCATCTATCTGTTTGCTTACAAGTTCCTAGAGGAATCATTATAGATACATTACACAAGGCTTACAATGTTTTTGTGGAGTTTGAATGAAGAAACAATTACAATTGTGAATTTATTAATGAACCTGAGTCAGCACTTACTCTTATTTCAATCGGCAAGATATCATTTCGCTTCATGACAACTAATCGCAAACGTTCCTCTGCATATTTCTTTGTCCAACGCCTGCGCTTCATGTCTCGTTTCATTCTGGCGTTAATATGATTTCGTGTCTGCTGAAACTGTAAATATATAGACAATATAAAAGTAAATATATAGACAACTTACTATTGCAATAATAAATACAAATAATGTCAAAAGGAATATTGAATGATTTTTTAAAATTCCTTTAGCTGGCTGAAGCCTTTAGTTTCATCACTGAGCCTTTAGTTTCCCTTATAGCATGATATGGCTTTACGACATACTGTTTTTACTTCTGTTCTAAATAATAAACTTTATCTTATGAATGTCAACTATGATATTGAATTGTATGAGGTTAGGATAACATTAAATATTTCCAATCGTCGTGTGGAATCGCTCTATAAAATAATTTAGGCAAAATGCATGAGAAATAATTATGCGATTACTTACATTACATCCTGACAAATTTATACTATTCGATAGAATACTGCAAACACCTGAAATGCATCTTCTCAACGCCGCCATGTTTATCGAGTCAGTTGTTTCTTGCTAGAGAGAGGTTTGGGAGCAATCATGAGGATATTTTTATCGATGCGCCCTCTATAGAAATTAGTGTAAAACATTTCAATTTTTTCGTTATCAACAGTCACTGTTTCTACTAATAAAATAAAGTACAGAATACGACTTTATAACATAAATTAGATCTTTTATTTCTATAATAATTCTATAATAATTCTTACGTATGTTTAATTGCGAATTATTATTTAATGTATTTAGTTGTGCTATTTATATATGTAAAAATATAGAACATATTACTCTCTGGCGATTTTCATGTAACTGTTCTGCAACGTTCAGGGGCATGTTTTTAAAAAGGCAAAAGATCGTGTTGCACTTGGAGCAATAATGAACTCGTTAGTTATCTCTCGTTTCCGTAGCTTCTTTATTCACTTTTTTTTATTTGTTATCACTGTTATTTATATGTATGTACAGAAAACTTTCAACCAATGCAATTGTAGAAGAATCGCGGGATAAAAGATGCCGAGTTATCATAAAAATCGTCGTTCTTAAACGTGTCTCACGATTTCATGCGGATTACACGTGATATAGAAAAAAAAGGAAGAGTTTATAGTAAAAGTTTATAATAAAAATGCCTTGTAGAAAGTTTACAAGAGGATTCACTTCATCTATAATGAAATAATTAAACGATAATTATTAGATAATTAGTAAACAGGTCCCATCTCCCAACGAAATCTACTTTTGTCGAGGCCTACCACCGCTGTCTCTTCTATTCTAGTTTTCTGTGAATAGATATAGAGCAGTCTGAATGATTAATATAAAAAGCTATCAAGAAGATGAAAGATCACCGCTTTATCGCTGTTTTTACTTTCGAATTGTATAGTTATCGTAGAGAATGAGAGCGGATAAATGAGGAATTTCTTCGCAAAGAAGAGGATAACAAAAATACAAGAATACATTGCCAATTAGCTGTCAAACATCGAGACAAAATTAGAATGAGAGTAATAGTAATAATAAGATGTTTTTATCTTCGAGTATCGAGCTGATACAGAATTTATTTCCGTATAATTAAAAAATATAATTAAGCCGCGCTAAATTATGATGTTGACGTTCGTTATGAAGATGTTGTCAGATAGTTCGCGCGAAGTTCGCTTTCCCTCTTCACGCGTGCGCGTCGTCCGTCTAATGCAGTATATCTCGCCAATCGATCGCAATCATAATCGCCCAAATGGTGGACTTTCCTTTCCTGCGGAATTCTTTACGATGGAAGAAATGGCGAAGGAACCATTTCGACAAACGAAATATTCGCGCGTCGAGGAAACGCGATGTACGCATTATTTCTTCATACGCGCGAAGAACTAATCTTCGTGATTGGATTGTAATTTCCTTATTTTTGGGAATTCGTGATTGTGCGGAGAGTTCCGCGATCAGTGGCGATAACGATGATAATAATGACGACGGAGATAATTCTACGACGTCTGACACATGCGAGTCGCGTGACGAGGGAGAGCGAGCTGCGTCGGCTGTTGTATGCCGGCGTTCATCCGGCGACATATTCGCACGGAAACTATCGGTATATGCACGGAAATTATTGTAATAGTTATTTTTTCTTCTGGGCTTTCTCAGCGGCCTTAGTGACTTTGCCGGTCGCGTCCTTGAAGGTCACGGCCTTGATAACACCGACGGCGACGGTCTGACGCATGTCACGGACGGCGAAACGTCCCAGAGGAGGGAACTCCTGGAAAGCCTCGACGCACATGGGCTTGCTGGGCACAAGAGTAACGATGGCCGCGTCACCTGACTTGATAGACTTCGGGTTCTCCTCAGTGGTCTTGCCGGTACGACGGTCGCACTTCTCTTTGATTTCAGCAAACTTACACGCAATATGGGCGGTATGACAATCCAACACAGGCGTGTATCCGTTGCTGATTTGACCAGGATGGTTCAGCACGATGACCTGTACAAAAGCGAATAATTGTGTTAATTATACGTTTCACACAACTTGTATATTTTAACTGTAGATTTTGTAATTTATATGAATGGATAGAACTGAAATGTATTGAAGCACTCAGACGCATTTGACCATCACTAGAACGAATCCTCTGGTGGAAACCACGAATGAAGAACATTGGTATCATCATAGTGCATCAATACTGAATTATGAAAAAAAGCGCAGAACATATGATGTAATAAAGTGCAATATTCACCTGTGCGGTGAAATCAGCAGCTCCTTTAGGTGGGTTGTTCTTGGAATCACCAGCGACGTAACCACGACGCAATTCTTTAACAGACACATTTTTAACGTTGAAACCAACGTTATCGCCGGGAACAGCCTCTGTGAGAGCTTCATGATGCATTTCAACGGACTTAACCTCAGTCATCAGTCCAGCGGGTGCAAAGGTAACGACCATGCCGGGTTTCAACACACCAGTTTCGACACGGCCAACAGGTACGGTTCCAATGCCACCAATCTTGTACACGTCCTATAGAAAGAGAAAATATATTATTCCAATCGGATTAATTGTATATATTATAGATATTAAGCTTCCAATTATCAACAGATCCGAAGTAAAGTTCAGTAAAATAGTAAATACTAAATGAAGAAGAAAATGTTATATATCACGTAGATTTTGTAATTTATATGAATGGATAGAACTGAAATATATTGAAGCACTCAGACGCATTTGGCCATCATTAGAACGAATCCTCTGGTGGAAACCACGAATGAAGAACATTGGTATCATCATAGTGCATTAATACTGAACAGTGAAATTACAAATAACGAATCGAATGAAAACCAATAAATCCACGTTACCTGAAGGGGAAGACGAAGCGCCTTGTCAGTCGGCCTGGTGGGTGGCAGTATAGCGTCTAAGGCCTCAATAAGGCATTTACCCTCAGCCTTATTGTCTTTGCGCTCCACTGTCCAGCCTTTGAACCAGGGCATTTTGGCGGAAACCTCCAGCATATTGTCGCCATGCCAACCGGAGATGGGTACGAAGGCTACAGCAGCCGGGTTGTAGCCGATCTTCTTAATATAGGAAGAAACTTCCTTCTTAATTTCCTCAAAGCGAGACTCAGAGTAAGGCGGCTCTGTCGAGTCCATCTTGTTAACTCCGACGATCAGCTGTTTTACACCTAGTGTAAAAGCGAGCAGAGCATGTTCACGGGTCTGTCCATTCTTGGAGATACCGGCTTCAAATTCTCCGGTACCCGCGGCGACAATCAATACAGCACAATCGGCTTGCGATGTGCCGGTAATCATGTTTTTGATAAAGTCCCTGTGTCCGGGAGCATCAATGATGGTAACATAATACTTGGAAGTCTCGAACTTCCACAGAGCGATATCGATCGTGATACCGCGCTCACGCTCTGCTTTCAGCTTATCCAACACCCAGGCGTATTTAAATGAGCCTTTACCCATCTGGAAAGCAATTGTTTAGATTAGTTCTCGTGCAGTTATTATTGCCTCTCTGCTAACAATAAGTTTTATTATCTGTAAAGATTTGAAAAAAAAAAAGGTATTCAGACATTCTCAACTATCATTAGACTCTGACAGAATCCTCTAGTGGAAACCGCGAACGTGAAAATTATTTTATCATCATTATACCACTGTGAATTGCATTATGAGTTGTGTTAACGTAAAAGCCATTGAAGTATGTTTTTATTTTATATAATAGTTACCTCCTGGGCTTCCTTCTCGAACTTCTCGATCGTACGTTTGTCTATACCACCACATTTGTAAATTAAGTGTCCCGTGGTGGTTGACTTGCCGGAATCTACGTGTCCGATTACGACGATATTGATGTGCGTCTTCTCTTTACCCATTTTGGAATTCTGATGTTAATAAACTCGTTAAAACTGCAGAGAAAGAGAAAAAAATATTAAAATACGCGTGATAAAAGGAAACTGAGGATTTCGAAGGCGCTACAATATGCTGATAATATGAAAAATATAAAAAAAAAAAAAAAGATTTAATTGCAATCTAATAACTTCGAGGCAAGTGTCGACTGATAACGCAATATGGAGTAACCGGTACGACCGGTACGGCCTATAGCGCCAGAATGACTCCCGGCTTTCTATATCTCAGGACACTCGAATATTCCGTTTGGCTTGCGGACAGTTGCTCCATATTGCGCAAGGAGACGCAATATGGAGTCAGACACGATGCGCCAAGACGCGATCTCGCCCGAGATATGCTTCATCGGTCGGCGGTGTCTTTGTCCGCCATCCACGTGGCCGAACGTGAACATTCCAGAACGGCAGCCGGCAGCCATTTTGTAGATGGCGAGGAGGAGCGGCGCGCTGTTGCCACGATTTTCGCGACGCTCGACGGCGTACAATGCCACGTTATTGCCGATCCTTTCTGCGAGATCCTCGTCGTTCGAACGAATTACGAATTGAATCCCCCGGCACGACTGGGAAAAATCGCGAAATGAATCTAGTGACGCCTATTTTTTAGTAACTTCGCGCATCTCATCACCGACTTCTAACATACATCCTTTGCGGCTCGTAACGTACATGGAAAATTACAGATGCGACCGAGCCTTCGAGTGTTATTCACAGCTACGCAGATTTTTTTCCTCTCTCTCTCTCGGTCTGTCTCTCTTTCGAGTATCGACGGAAAGAAATCGAATCGAACTATCGAATTGAGTTTCGGAGTTTCACGATCGTTGCGACTCTTTCGTGGGATTGATCATTATCGCGCAACAGTCGCGTTCCTCTTTTGTTACGCGCGAGCGACGGATCGGTCGTTAATTTCATGTAACAAATCTGTTCCGCGGAAATCGCCCGGTGGCCGCAATGGCGAGGCATGCGGATACCGCCCAGTTTTTACGCGCGGATCGCCTCCCTTCGTCGACGGAGCCCAATTGCTTCGCGGTTAACGAACTTTACCTCGCGGCCGCTCTCGTCCCTCTCCAGACTCCGGCCATGCATTCCACGGACAAAGAACGGCGAATTTCAGCGAAATCAAGGCCGGCACCGAACTCGACACGGCGATACGCGCCAGCAACGATAGCGCGATCGTCTAGAATTCATCCCAGACATCTCGAGAGCCGTCGCACAAGGTCATCGTCGTTGCACACGGCCTCCAGGCGGATTCGCGACTCATCAAGAAGGAAAGAGAGAGAGAGAACGAGAACTTTAACCTCGCGTTTCCGGTTTTCGGCATCGCCGTTACGAAGTCGATACATACGTTCGTTCGCTCGTCATGAACACCGCGACCTTTCGCCTTCCGAGCAACCAGCATGCCGATTATGCCGCGCCGAGAATTTCCTCCAACGACGCGGCCGAGAGAACTCGTGACCGCCACTCCAGCGCTCTGACAAGCGGCGGCGACGGCGGCCATTAGTGCATCCGGTCGCGTCCTGGACTCTCGTCGGCGACTCGACCGGTCCTCGCCTGGCCGACGCGTTGCCGTCCGGCTCGTCGAAGAGACGACCATCCCGGCGCGGCGACGCTCGTTGCTAAGACCATCTCGTCGTGCCGACGAGAAAGGCCGACAGAGGCGAGCACACGTCGACCACAACCGGCCATGCGGCGGCACTTTCTCGGCGACAGCGACGCCGTAGTTGATCGAGAATCGCGGGGAAAATCGCGGCGCGATCGTAAAACTGTTCGCACTGCACAGTACGCCGAAGCCCCGGCTGTCGTTCTATTCCGTACCTGCGGTTCGATGTCCTATCCTCAGTATAAGATTCGTCGGATTAGTAACTGCGATCCACGCAGCACGAGCGACCACTCACCTCCAGATGCCACGACAGAAAGAGGACGGCTCAGTCAGTGCCATGCGCATACGGCTTCCCGGCCGAAAGTCTCGCAACCAGCGCCAGCATCATCAGCGCCAGCATCATCAGCGCCATCTACTATTCTCGCCACCGTCGAGTGTTGCTTCGAAATTTCGCCTGTCTGTAATATAACAATAACGCGAATGGCATCGCGCGAATCACACGTGCAAGGGCATGTACGAGTTCACGGCGATGTTTCGACGCGATGACTCCTGTGATTTTTCACCATTTCGTCAGATCACAGTTAGCGGCTGGAACCTCTCCGGGCGTCGTAATCGCCGGGTCGTCTGGGTTCGAGGTTGCGAGTTACACGTCCACGTCCACATCGCGCGCCTTGCGCCTATACATACACACGCGGTCCTAGTGGCGTGTATATGTGTTAGAGGCAATATGGCGGCTGGTGGGGGCTGTGAGCGAGAGAGAGAGAGAGAGAGTGTGAGCGAAGAGCGCGCTGCGGGAACGAACGGGGCGACACGTTGCAATCGGACATGCATTTATGCTTGTGAGTAACATCTGGTTTGATGTTGCGATCCTGGCTGCATAAAGAGCTGTGAAACACTCGATATCGGGTATTGAATGGAAAACTATGACGTTTGCGCGTACGTTCTTATATCCGTGCTGCAACAAAGAGTTTGAATATTCGATTCGTCGTGTCTTCCGATGTATTTTGTCCTATGACTCCAAGGACCGATTGTTCCAGCTTCTTCGTTATCTGAGTTCCAAACATCCCTTTTGAGGAAATTTTACTCGAGACTCTATAGTTTATATAACGTGAACTGTAGGTATTGAGTAAAATTTTTTTCAAAAAGCACGTTTTGGAATGCAAACCTGACAAATCGTATGTTTCGTTTTTTTTTTAAACTGGACAGAGATAGGCAAATGATTTAACTGTCAGATAGCTTGCCAAGAAGTTGGAACAATCGGCTCCAAAGGTCTTGTTCTGGATGCGTATTCGAACCTTGAGTACGTTCTTTTTATTTTAAGTTGTGCATTTCCTTACACGAGCGCCTAGTATACGGTTATTAGTTCGAGAATCGGAAAGACGTATTCGAATACGCGTCAAGAATACGGCCTCAGTGGACCGATCTTCTGACTTTATAACGACGATGTTATTAGCATGATGTGTCGTCGCGTAGCTTTCCTACCATGTGTTATATCTGCGTAACGACAATGATAACGACATTGTCGTTAAAAATTATAGAATCAGCAGACGGAGGCCTTATTCCGGAGGAATATAATTCTTAGCCATTTCTTACTTGGAGGTAAATGGAAGACTTTTTATAAATTCATAGTCTCTTTCGAAATCTATGAATAATGAATGAAAATTACTAGAGACAAAAGAAGAGGACAAAAATGTATTTTTAATATATTCTCAGTTATTCCGTTTGATGGTTGGTGAGATAGTAATGCAAGCAATAACTCGGTCGTTAAGATAAACGGTGAAAGGAAAAGATTAACTACGCTCGAGGCATAGCGGTATTATTCGTTACAGCCCTGCAGTCCCCGCTTTTACAAGCAAACTTATATCTGCTACCAACAATGCTATGTTTCTTTCATGAACTTTCGTTTCCAACTCTCGCTTTTGTATATTGCAGCACAAGGAAACGCATTGTTTTTCGCGCGCAGTTTGTTGCTTTCACGAAATGTTTCGCGGAACGTTACTAGGATGCAACTGCATCTTTTCGTTGCCTGATTTTGGCTTATCAAAGTCTGAACTCTGAAAGGCTGGATTACTAATTTCCTTAAAGATACATTTATTGTCTTATAATTTAGTAAGATAACAGATTATTAGAATCACATTTCGATATTGTAAAACAATTATTTTAAAAACTGTGATTCATCAAGCAATTAACAATTAATATTAAAGCAAAAACCTAGTTGAAAAAAGATTTTTTCTCTCTCCCTCTGCCTTCTGATTGTATTTTTCTTAGAAAAGAGGAGATAGAATTCAACATGTGGGTTTCCTCGCTACGCTCCTGACGCAGTCAACGAAAAAGAAAGGCTCACTTACGCCTGTCGCAGGCAACACGATATACTTTCATGATCGAGTAGCCATGTAACGTGACACGTGTTCATCGCGCTCGTGTTGTGCAATCACGTTTCTTACGTGGAACCGCATGACTCATTGGAATCATGAATGAATAGTGCGCGTTCGTATTAGCAAGATGTGCACGTTAGGCGACATTCACACGATACCCTTTAGCGCTGCCTAAGCGGAAGCGTCGTGTCAATTTGCCAACTGCAGCGATACATTGCCCTCGCCACGTCGGATTTTGCGTATGCCCGTCAGCAAGCGTAGCATTTTGACGAGTGCAGCCGGCACGTAGTGAACTCACGTTGTTGGCCCGTCTCGGAAGTTCAGTATCGATCGAGTTCTAACTGCAACTTTTTATCCAGTCTTCCAGGGGTTGTCAACGTCGCGAACAAAGAAAGGGATTCGAACCCGTCGGCAGGTCTTTTGTTGATTCACTGGAAGAACCATCTCCCCGGTTAGTTGTAACACGGAGCCGCGATTCGGCAAGTTACGTAACTACGTTAACTAACTTCACGAGTCAATCGCCGGCAGGTGTTGCTTTCCTGTTTCATGATACATCGTCTTCTGCAGTTAATACTTTTTGCCTTTTTTATCGTTTACTCTTTGGCAAACTTAGCGGAGGAAGTTTTCCGGGAAGAAGTTCGGACCTGGTACGTCTCACGGGAAGAAAATCGAAATCGAGGGGGAGACCTTTGTTGTTCTTTCACCTCCGTAAATAGAAAACGTTCTTGTGACGACGAATCGCGCGTTTAGTCGTTTCACCGTTCTCTCTTGCCGCGTATTAATTAATAAGAGTATTTATGAGGTGGAAAAGGGGATAGAAAGAGGGGAAATGCACACACAGAAAAATGTCATTTTGCTGCTGAGAAAAGCGTACTCGGTTTACTTTTCTTCTTTCAAGTAATGGCTTTCTTCAGAATTTGTATCAACAATAGTTTTAAAACATATCTATCACAAGTTTGAGAAAAGTTTAATTATCGTGTGTTCAAAAGAAGAATTCATTCTCTTCACGAGAATGTTATGAAACTTTATTCGAAATCTTAACTAAATTTTTGTTTTAATTAAATATTCTCGACTGAAATGCTAAACTCACTAAAATTCAGAATATATTTTGAACAAATTTGACGCTCACGATAAACTTGTGACAGATTTGCGGATGTATGAGTTCACGAAATACTCGAAACAAGTATCAGTTACTCGAATGTGATATGCATTTTTCCGTGTGCGTGCGTAGGATGTGCGCGAAAGGAAGAGGACGCGACAAGGGTCGCGGGGAAGAAAAGTCCGTGGCCCTCTTCAAAATCGTCTATTTATATTTCAGGATTCCTACTGACATCCGATCGTACAGACACTCGCACGCGGGCGCGGCACAGCTAAGTTTCGAAAATTTAAAAATAACCTTCTATCGTCGAGGAGAGAACAGATAGACGTATAGAAATGGACAAAAATGCGCGTGTGTACAGCCACACACGTACGCGACGCGTCGGGATACGCGCACGCGGCCGTGCGTCTCTTCCACGTTCGAGAATCGAACGTGCGACGATTCTCCCTGTCCGTCCGTCTGGCGCCTCGTTTTCGACCGGATCGAGCCCGAGATCGCTGGAATATCGACGAAGTTTGATCTGCGATGTCGCGATCACGGCGAAACGCCGTCATTTTCCGGAATAGACGTCACGCTTTCGCGCGTGCTCGCGGCTGCGAGATCCGCAACTCGTCGAGATCGCACCGATCTTGAACCGTGCGACTCCGGCATTTCGACTGCTGATCGCTTTTTGCATTTTTTGTCTTCTCTTTTGCTCACGCGACTATTACACACGCCACTTGCACGTACATTGCAACGGAAAATCGGTCGACCTTCAAATCGAGCAGTCAAAGCGTAGCTCGTCGTGTGACATCTCCTAACGAGTCTCATCCCTTCCCGTTTCCTTTCCACTTTCCCTTGCATGTTTTACTTTTTGGTGTTGTCTACCTTTCGACATGAATGATCGTCGACACGTATCGCGGCACCGTCGTCGACATTTTGGTCAGTTCTTCGTTTTAATGGAAGTGAATTCTCGCTTTGATCTCACGCATACAGGTTTACATAATTTCCTCTTGATGCATTTTGCATACGCACCACACACACATACACGCGCGCTCGCACGCACGCACGCACGTATAGACACACACACATACTTGTTTTCTTTTTTCTTTTTCTCATGCACACTTTTCGTCTCGTTCGCGCGTTTCTATCAGGCTTGTCATCTCTTATTGGGGCGATCGTAAAGTTGTACAGAGTGATTCGGACTGGTCGCCCGTATATATCGGCGGAATGCTTGAAATAAAGGTCGCTACTTTAAAGTACTTTCAAATTAAATAGCGTCGGAGGATATAACGATATACTCTCCGACACAATTGTTCCTCTCGCATGCCGCGTTCTGTCAAGATCGTCGCGCGGTAACGCTGAGATATACCAGCGGTCTATACAAATCGCCCTGTACAAGTTTCTCGATACATATATATATTTATACATAGCATCATTGTATATCTATATAATATGTGTATTTATATAATCGTATCTATATTTATATTATATCCATATTTACAAAAGGTCGCATTCGTTAAATGTTAGTATTCAATATCGCAACTGTTATTACACTCTAACTTTATTCCTGAGTAACTATTCATTAAGAGCCTTACCGAGAGACTCGTCTGCCTCCTGCCTCTGTTTTTCACTTTATATTGTATTATCAGATAAATCGTTTAACACTAAGCGCCGTGACGTGTGATCGAGGTAGCGAAATGACAAACGTGGGAAATGCATCCCGTGGCGCTGGGTAGTTACTCTGTCGTTTACTGTGATTTGCTTTAGTAGAAATCATTATCGGTGCGCTATCGCGGATGCCGAGTTCGGGGACAGGATAATGCGCTAATTCTTGCGCGAGAACGAGATTGACGTTCTGCATGCGGAAAAAGAAATTGCGCTCTGCGCGCGTAAGAAATTCGGCGTTCTGCCGCCGAAGAAAGATGGGATCTCGAGAGGCACGAGGAGCGGAGGAAATTTTGCATAGAGGAAAATCGCTCGAATATCGACGATACGCCTGCGAATCTTTGAGCGATCCGTAAATACGGAGTAGCGTAATCGCGTTTCAGGGTTTCACCGCGTGCAGAATAGCGATGCACGCCGAATTGTCGCCTTTCTCGATCATTTTGTGGAGTTTACGCAAATGTAGTAAGTTTTCTAATGGAAGAACGCGATATATATACGAGTACGATCGATCTCGAGTTGTATTCGCGATCGTTCGCGTTCGTTCTCGAATGATGCGACTCGTGCGAGAGAAATTTCCAACGCGCACGAGATCGAGATGATGCGGACGATACATTCTTGGCACACATGATACATTCTTGGTAACGTGCGAAGTGTCGCGACGTTTCTTTTTTTTTGTTTCCTTTGTACGTTTGCTGCGGTTGTCACTCAACGGTGGTTTTACAACGTACGGAAGACAACGTTGTGAAACGCGCTTGGCACTATAAGAAAGATCTAATGGTATTCACGTGAAGTTTGTGGTTTTAATTAACGAACCAACACATTTTGGTTGAAGGACACAGAATCTCTTATTTCGTTCTAAAAACCAGAAATCCCGTTTTCTTCAACTAAGACGCGTCAATTCGCGTTTGTTGCAACCAAACTTCATGATAATACAATCAACTTTCTTTCTCCGTGTATACTCAGCAACAAAACGGCTTTCACACTTTTTTCCAATAAAGTTGCAGCGTTCAAGATTGTCACGATTGTAAAACACTGCTGACGAATTTGCGCAGTAATTGGCTAGTAACAAAAGACATAGCCAATTGTTGCGTAAATTGATCACTATCAATAATGACAATTTAGTCGATAGTGACAATTATGATAATCTTGAGCGCTGCAACTTTATGGGAAAAAAAGTGTAAAAACCATTTTGCAACTAAGTGTACAATGAATCATAAAACATGTTTTGACGCATTTCGAGCACTAAAGTTGCAGCGCTTCAACGTCAAAATTGGTACAGCCACTGCTAACGCATTTGCGTATAAATCGGTTATGACAGAAGCCGAAATGACAACAGAAAGTGTAAAAATTAATTTAAGATAATGTGATAATAGTATTAATATATAAAACAGTATTTCGGGTTCAAACATTGCAATAGTGATAAAGTGAAAAAATGCGTAAAGGGAGACTAAGAAGAGAGCATAGACAAATAACTTTATCGGCAACGCAGGTAGAATAAATACAGTAAAATGAATATATGTGAAATATTTAATTGTTCAGAAGTAAATTTACCTTCTTAACATGATCTTTCTAGATTCAAAGATCCAGCAGGCTTCAATTCTGGCTTAGTCTGAGAAACTAGCTTCTATTATATAAAGAAATACGATGACAACTGAAGCGCTACAACTTCAATGCACGAAATGCGCCCAAATCGTTTTGTGACTCACTGTATATTTCAAACGAGATCCACAAAATGATGAGAATTCTCTCTTTCTACTCGACGCTCTCCGTATCTGGCAATTTACACGAAAATTCGATCATCGCACAACTCAAGTGTACTCTTTCGTAAAAATTTGTAAAGTCGACTTTATAAAAACCTCACAAACGACACACGCATCGCGATTAATGATCGAGAACGATACGCGAAATTCGGTTTCTCCATTACGATCGATATGAATCCCTCTGAAGGAAGGATCGGCTTCTAATCTGTCCAAAAAGCTCGTCGTTGAAGTCGGAAACCGAAATCGGTGTCCGGGATGTGAGGTCGTGTTGAATGCAGCTGATGGAACTTACGCTCGACGAGGATGAGAGGAAGGGCCGGTCAACCGATTCGATGAATGTCGCGTGGTCAGTAATCATCAAGCTGGCTGCTTTCGCCGCTGCTCGACGAATCTCACGCGTTTATTACGGATGCAAGTCGCGAGCGGTATTCTCGTGTGTCCTACACGCCCACGTCGCTCAATAACGCCGTTAAATATCTCGATAAATCCAATGTCGTGCAAACAGCTACGCGGGAGGATGTCATTATAGGAAGGAGATGACCTGATCGGAGCGCTGATATATTCGACATCAATCGCGCGAATTCCGGATATCCGTGATAAATGTCCAGCCTCTGGCTGTCGGCAAGCTGCCTATCGCGCTATCTCGAAAGTTACTTCACAATTTTCCGAATATCCACTTGGCCAACTTTTTAATCGATAGAACGACTTGGAACAACGCGTGATTATCGTCGGCTGCGGAGGATTCGATTGATTCAGCCGTGTCCTTCGAACTATGGCACTTACAGAGATATGAAAATTATTAGAATAATTTCTTTATTCATTCTTTCCAATTATTTATTTTCTCTAATTATTCTTTTCAATAAATGCCTAATTTCAGAAAATATTATAACTTGTTATCAATATTTTTTATAAGTTTAAAATGATTACAGGTTTATATTATATATTATACGACTAAATTATATAAATAATAATAAATTATATAAATAATGACGAGTATATCATATATTGTATTAGATTCCGTTATAAGATATATTTTGTATGTAAAAATAAATTTTTATATAGAAAATAGCAGATTACTTATATATTGAGAAAAGTACTTGAAAATTTACTTTTGGGATAAAAAGTTCATTTCTGTGAAATAATTTGTCATTATTTATATCATTTAGTTGAATAATATGCAATACAAACCTGTAATCATCTTGAATCTATAAGGAATACTGATAACAAATAATAATGTCTTGAAATTAGATATTTATTGCAAAGGACAATTGGAGAAAATAAATAAATAAAAAAATTAAAATTATTCCAATAATTTTCATATTTTTATAAGTCATGAAACTGAGTCGATTTGTTAAAAAAATACGTCACAAATCAGTATTCGCGTCATAATTGTGATTCAAGAGCAACCGAGTAGATTTTCGAACGTCTCAACATTTATATTAATATTCATAAATTCATAATATTTATGTTAATATTAATATTCTCCTTTGTGCTTGAATAAACTTGACATAATCGCTACCATGGTTTATTTGAAGGGTCGCCCTCACAAACCACTTTGTATTTTTTTATTTTTTTACGTAGTTGTGTAAAACATTTAATCTGGTAATTTGGACAAAAAAAAATGTCACGCTTATAACGAATGTGTCAAGTGACATGTTATTAGTTAAGATGCAATTTTCTGTAGCTGTAAAGTACTAATTTGTAAGAATAAAAATAATTTTTAATAAAGAAATTATTAAAATCGCGAAATTGGCGGATGGGGGGAGGTAGGTTCGCCCCTATTTAGTTATTTGGCGGACGGGGTATGTTGGCTCCTTTAAGATTAATTTGGCGCCTAGCACTATAACAAGTTTCGGTTATTACGTAATTGTGCACATAATTGTTGAGTTAAGACTAAAGCTCTACACTGATGAGAGCAATTTGGTTTTTAAACGCAAGATAATGCTATGTGTGTCGATGCCGAACTGCAAATGATAATTACGTATATAATAATGTACGTAACATACGCGCGCATGCGTTACGCGTTATCACACGTTGCTCGTAGATCGTCGTTGTCCACAGCACATTCGGTCGGTGATTGTGATTGAAATACGCCGAATACACACACACGCGTACGCTAATCGCTCTCACGCTACACGCGTACAAATTTAGTACAATAATGTAGGTAGTAATTGTCTAAGTAAGGCTGATTAAACGCACTTGCTTCCCTTGCAGTGACTAATGCGCGAACCCTCCCCTCTCTGTCTCCTTCTCTCTCTTTCACCGTCTCGTTTTCTTTCTCTCTCGTTTTCGCTATTTATCAATCGATATAGCGTTGTTGCAAGTTGCAGAACATGAAATATAGATTTCGCACAAGATACACGGTGTCTAGAGAAACGTTTGAAGGGTTCTAATGTTTTACCTGAGAGGGAACATCTCCTTAGTAGAACACGCGTGAAACTTAGACCTCCTCGGGTGTACTCGAGGAGGTCTTAGTCTTCGAGAGCTTTTGTCAGCTGTACTGACAAAACCCTTGTCTTGAAACGAACTTGGCACAGACAGTGACTGCCACCTGATAACTGCACGTAGGTACTCCTCGAGAGCTACTTCGAATGTAGAACTCTCAAAAGCACAACTTTCGAGTTTTACTTTGCTCTATCTGTCTCTCTCTTTCCCGCAAATCTGACTTTGAAATCTATCCTTAATTTACCACGACGTACTTTCGTCCGTCAAATACGCTTTACTTCGACAGTGAGTAACTTTTGCAAAGATGTTCACCCTCTGGACGAACTCAATCGGATCTCTGCGGAGAGACGGAGACAGAGAAACTCGACTTGTTCTCAAATTTCGTCCATTTCGGGATCGCGCCTATGCGGGAGTAGATGCGTTTCTCAACGTTATCGAAGTCAATCTAACGTTACAAATCCTAACGAATTTACAGAGGTATTCTAAATCAACGTGGCAGTAGAACGATGTTCTCCCTCGATCGCCGAGGCGCGCCGTAACTCGAGAGGCTGTGCGAATCGCGCACGCTCGATTCTATGCGAGGGGATCCTCCGTGGCTTTTAATCTTCGTAGTAAGAGCACTTGATCACTACATGTATTCCGAACTGAACGACCGATCGTGATGTTTGCCTTTTCTCTTGTCCACCTCGCTCACCCCTTCTCACCCTCTTTCTCGAATTACCGCGACCTCGCAACACGGCGGGATCAATTTACCGGGTACTGATACTTCTTAAGGATAATCCCTTACATGGTAGACATTATTCAGCGTGAGTATCATACAGATGACATGAGTCTAGTCCCGCGAAATTGATGTTACTTCTCCCCTCGCTCCTCGAGTCGACATCGCTTTAGAGTCCAAGGTTGGTACCGGTATAATTTCGGATGGAAATTTGAGCAATTTACCGTGACGTGTATCCCACCTGGGACACCTTAAGTCACAACATCTTAAGTCTGCATCCTGCACACTGTTCTGCTTGATTAATTATCGAATTATATCAATACTCAATGTCTTTTGAGGATTTTTCAAGATACTTCACTTTTGATAAGATTTTTTTGCGAAAACTTTTAAGCATTTCTTGATCCACCGTCTCGATCAGTTCAAATTTTAATACCCTAGAGACACGTTGAAATAATTTCTATATTCATCTGCGACATATTGAAAGCGCAACAATTGCACAAATTTTTCTCCGAAATCACATCAGCCTCAACAGTCACACTTGGACAATACAATTAAATATATTCTTTTACTTTCTTTCTATCTGTCACTATTCTTCTCACAAGTTCAATTCGTTTTCCGAAGCTCCAGGTATAACGAGACGGGATGAACGTTAAAAAAATGTACACGTCTAGTAAAGGCTATTCGATGATTTATAAATATTAAAAAAACCGCTGCCGCGTGTTACAAACGTGCGAGGAGAACGAAATCGCATTCTATGTTCTCTCCCTTTTTTTCCTCCTGCGTTATTTGCTGTTATTCGTGCGCTCGTGTGCATCGTCTCTAAACGCATCGTTCTTTCCTTGTTTTTCTTTTTTTCTCTACGCTTCACTTTGTTGCGCGGAAACGAAGTCTTCGGTTCGACTGTCTCGGAACGCTGCCTACGAAGGTGACGACGCCGTCGATTTTCGTCGGGAATTGGTAGGTTACTTGTGGTTCTGCGGTGCCTTATAACCCATCGTCGTTGACCAAACGACCAAACGAACAAACGATGACCACGGGTGGAAGCGGAAGTCGGAAACAGTGATGTAGATGATGGCTTTAGTTGGTCCCGAACATGAGTTAGTAAAGAATTGTGCAAGAATTGTAATTACTCGTGATCTCAACTGCCGGTGTGTCGCCTGTCTCTTCCAAAAAATCATCGCATGTGGCCGAATTAATCGTATAGCGATTTTTGCAACTCAAATTTGCACGTACATATTAAGTTGTAACACATTAAAGAAAATAATGTTGAATCTATTATTTAACAAAGAATAATTAAAAGAGATTAGATCTGAGAGATCATTAACAATACTATCATTACGTTTTGTTTTCGCATTTCTCTCTCTCTCTCTCTCTCTCTCTCTCTCTCTCTCAGCATTTTGGCGAAGGTTGTTTAAAATTGATTGAATTTTAATTGATTGAAAAATTGATTTAAAAAAATTTTAATTGAAAAATTGATTTTGATGTATTACGTCAATATGTATAAATTCCAATTTCGATATCCAGAAACGCGATTCTCGAATAGTGTCAGTGATTAAGCGTAGGCGACATTATTTCGAATTATTGGCAACGACGCGGGCTTGAATTAATGACCAATCTGCGAGACAGTAATTATAATCATTGCACAAGTCCACTCCAAGAGTCGCGCATCGAAACGTGTCGACCGTTGCGTCACGGATCTCAGCTCATGGTAACACTTGCGCGCGTCGAACATAATATACTCTTCCTCCCTCCCTGTGTTTCTCCCACACTTGATTTCGCGTCTTAACTATTATGGACTACCTATTATTTAACCTATACGGTCCTATAACGTACGGATCAATTATGTCCCGTGGCAGTTTATTTACAGTGCGGCTCGCGCCGCGGCCCCGGATGTGTGATCGATTCATGTGATCGATTTATGAACGACGATTCGACGTTGTTGGTGACTGGCGCGTCGCGACTAAGAAGAAATCATCAGATTCGTAATCTGACATAAAGAACGTGGAATAATTTACGCGAAATTATTTCGGTGAAATTATACGCGAAATTATCTCTTTCACGGCGAACGATTGTCGAGAAAATTACGTGGAGCCGGTCTAGTAATCACTTGTCCCTGCATATAACCGATAATTTAATAATTCACGAGCATCGCGCCGTTCAATAATTTAGCTCCGGTGCCCGACAGCAAGCCGTGAGCCGCGGCCCGGCCGCATCTACCTTAACGTCGTTTATTTACAGGAACAGCACGATCATGTAATTGAGATATCTGGCGCTAGTGGTACCGTTGAGCTTCGTGCCGCCGTTCTCCTCGTCGTTCTCGCTGGCAGTGTCGCCCTTCGCCTCGACGATGGTGTCAAGCCTCTCCATCGTGCCCCTCTGGGGAAGATGGTTGCTCGAGCTCTCGCTCTCGGGGGTCTCATCGGAGTCGACGTCGATCGACCTGTCGTTCACTTGGATCTTCACCACCGCGTCCACCGGGTACTTGCCCTCGTCGCTGAAGGACGTGGCGCCCGTCGCCGAGCCGGATCTGCCTGCCGCGGACGCTGCGGTGCCGGCGGCCTCTCGCTCGCAACGGGGACAGATCTGACCGTTGGACGAGCCCTCGTCGCTCTGGCACCGGAAGCAGATCAGGTCGCCCTCGCTGGAGAAGTCGCAGTGCTCGCAGTGCACGTAGCCGTTACCACGGCAGAGCTCACAGATCGGGCTCTCGTCGCGGTCTGTGAGTAGATCGACAGGTTAGGACGGCGGTTCGTCTCGCGTGGTTTGCTACGATCGTCGCCTTCCTCTGAGAGCTACCCCCGACGGCGAGCAGTCGTCGCCGCCGCGGAGGTTGTGCGAAGCGTCAGCGAGGAAATGCAAGCGGCGGGTGGAGTCGCTAGTGCGGGTGAGAAGAATGATGTTGTTTATGCTGAGATAAGCAAGTGTAGTGACGGGCTTTTGGAAGAGAGCACCGTGGAATGTTTGACAGACTAAAAAGCAGGTAAATGGAAAAATACTGTGTGACCTTAGCTCGAATTTGCGGTGTTATCAAAAGAGAAGAAACTACCTTTACTTCCGCAAGCATCGCTAAGAAACAGAACTGCTACATTGGATGATAATTCCAGTGGATCTTGCTTCAACGAAATTTGGAAATTAATCAATTTTTATGAAATTTTTCATAAGAGAGGATTCAAGGAAGGATTTCAAATCGATAAAGAGCATGAGGCGACACGGGAGGGGTCAGGGGATGATTTTGTATACCGGAGTAACGGCGAGGAGAATCAGCCATCTGGGAATACTGAAGCCATCCAAACGGGTTAAGCAAAGCGAACGAATTTGTTCAATCCTTCGACCAGAATTGGTCGAGGTACTCGCCTCTGTCGACGTCACCTCGATCGTCCGTGTCCCTCGCGGTCCATCCGCGCCGTTGCTGCTCCTGGCCTCGGTAAGATCGAGGTGACGTGATCAGCGCCGGCTGTTCCGGATCATGATACGACCGAGGCGATGACGTCTGAGCCACAGGATCCTGATCCGCATGGTAGGAGCGTGGAGAGGACAGCTTCACCGGGCTTCTGTAGGCACGAGAGGTTCCTGGCTCCTGCAGTCGGTCGTCCACCCGCTCTTCCACGTATCTGCCGCCAAAGGAGCCAGGCGTTTGCGGTCGGTAGGTGCAGGTACGCGTCTTCTGATCACACTCGCTGCACAACAACAGGTTCGACTTGCTGCCGGGCTGCGAGACGTAGCCGTTGCAGGTACCGTAGTAACGCTCGTCCTCGTCGCTCTCGAAGAGGTGCTGACTCAAGCTACCGATCGACTTCGTGTCGCTGAAGATCCTCGCATCGTCCGGCTCCTCTTGATCGTCGACGTTGTACCTGCAAACGAGATCGATTCGTTAGTAAACTCACGCTGAGTGTTATAGACACCGCTATCGTTTTATAACGCCGATAAACGCGAAAGTCACACGCTAACAGCCTCTTATATGCTAAAAATGTTGTTTACCACTTCGAGGCCCGTATCAATAATTGTTACTTGAAACTCGTCTTGTCAAATGAGATAATCAGATTTCAATTCAGAGTTAGGTGGAAGTATTGAATCGCGAGTACACCGACATAAATATCACATATATTATAATTTAATTTGAATTTGACTGTGTGAATAAAACTCTGAAAATTCTACATAAGGCAAGTTTTAAGTGGTAATTAGTAATACGAGGCTGATAAATTATAAAGTCGACTATTCATTCTTCCAATTAATAGATAAATTAATATCTATTCGTTTGAATACCGAGTAAAGTGACGTTTCCATCTATCTCTGGAGCGTATTCTAGAAACAAGCAAATGTCTTGTCGACTCACCTAGTATCAGTGGCTTCGACAAGGTAGCGACGTATCCGCTCGATCTTGGTCTTGCCGCGCTCTCGCGGCATTGTTTCTCGTTAAATAATGCTCTCCCGATTCCTCTCATTGTTATCCTCGACGCTCGAGGTCGAACTCGCCCCGCAAATCTGCATCTCGATTTCGGCCAGCCGATGTTCGACTTCCCACTGCTGCTGGTTCAGCTTGATGCTCATCGTCGCGTTCTCGGTTTCCAGGCATTTCAGGCGCTCGCGAAGACGCTGAATCTCTGCCAGCAGTGCCTCGTGGGTGCCGAACAAAGGCGTCGCGCCCTCGCTCACCAGCTGGGTCATGCTGTTGCAGGTCATGCCTGCAAATAAGTCTTCATTGCGATGTTTCTTTCAAAGTGATCTTTTAATTCCAGTCTGTTACATCTAGTAAATATCAAGCTAATGAAACGTGCGAGGATGAAAGTGCATGATATGAATTCGTGAGATCTCTCTCTCTCTCTCTCTTTTTCTCTCTCACTCTCTTTCTTTCTCTGTCTGTCTGTCTCGTTGCGAACCCATTTATTCCACATTCTCCTCTGTCTCTCACACAAGGGGATCGCGTTTCAGCGAGAGAGACGCGTCGCACAGACGCGAATATGAATCTTCGCGCTTTAGTACGCCGTGACGTTGCATATAAGTGCGTGCAATTATCGATTGCTGAAAGTTAGATGAGAGGCGCGGAAAGCAACAAACGAGTTTTGCGCGTAACAGCGCCGGCACGAATGCGAGAGATGAGATATTCTCGAATGAGAATCGCCCGGGCCTTTGTGATTCGCTGATGCTGATTAATACGCGCGATTAGTATTTCTCTCTTGCCACGGTGTATTCGAGCGTAATAGAATTCGCATATAAGATGAGCATGTACACTTCGCGTATAGCTTCGAGTGCTGATACAACGCATGAATTAGCATTAGCAAACTGCTAACTAATTTACGAATTACCGGGTGTGTCCTATATTCCGGCTATTCAGGGGCTCGGTATTGTCTGGGGACTCGTCTTGATCGTGTCACATCCCGTGTTAACACTCGAACGGCCCAGGGAGAGACACGGAGGAGCGAGAACGAGGGACCGCGAGAGAGAAGGACGGACGGGGCGCCGGCGCGTTTGCGGGCTATTTAAACGCATATGCCTCTCTTCCATGACCCATGAATCAGGCCTCGCCTGATATTTTGTCACTTAAATCACCATTTGACCAGGTCGATCCGTTTCCGGTTTGTTATCGCGGCCGGCCAAATCTGTCGATTTAATCGGGGACCGCTTTCTCTCTTTCTTTCTCTCTTTCTCTCTTGGAACTCCCGGGATGCGCGCTCGAAACGGAAGCGCGCGATTACCATGGCGTTTCCTGTGCGCGAAGGCTGGATTTTATTTCCCAGGCGACATATAAACGTCCGTGGAAACACGTTAAATCGTTACTACCTAACGTATCTATTGAGGTTAACGGCCGATGCGCTATTTTACGAGTGGCGCCGAGCGTCGCTCGTCATTCATTATCCGCGCGATATTTCTGAATTTACCTTTTCGCCGTTTTATAGTGTCGATAAACGCGACCGTTTGCACACACGCTCGCGTTATTCACGTCCGGTTAGATTTGATTTGCAATGAAGTCGTTTTTTTCTCCCCTCCCCCCCCCCCCT
>NW_022639487.1:2418427-2432462 GCF_010583005.1 Odontomachus brunneus | reverse complement strand
TTTTTTTCCCCCCCCCCCCCCCCCCCTTTGCCCGCAAAAGGGTCTCCTAATCGGACCCTGACCGCACGCGGAGAGTGCATCGAGTTCGTTCACGAAAGCACGATGAAATTTCTTCCGGAAATACACACGGAGCTGGCCGGCTGGCCGGTTTCTCGCTTCATTAACGAGCTGCGCGTGCGTGTTATCGGAAGGCTTGTTATTCAAATACGGCGATTAAATCAGTCGGGGCAGACGAGTGGACGCGCGGGCGATGCAATCGATAGCGAAGAATAACGAGTAAGTACACCGCACATGGGGAACATTGCGAATGATTGTAATTACCTGTAGCATCGCGCAAATAATCTACGACTTGGCTCCGCAGAGTCCTTTGTTCCGAAAATACTCCCGACGGATGATGGTTATTACGAAACGTTCAATCGAACGTGATGACATTGATGGTTTATGGTTCAAACATTACACGGCCTTTCTAAAAAGCTTTTATGGAACGTGAAATATTGATGACTAGAAAGCGAGAGGCTACAAAGGTCTTCCTATTCTCTTCGTATTCGCGCTTCACTTAATCGCGAAGTCTTATAGTCTATAAGAAACTACGGTTGTGCGTCAGCAGTTTGCGCGAATAGCGTCAGCCGCGCTATCAGCAATGATTTATATACTCTCTCTCTTTCTCCTCTCTCTCCTCTCTCTGTCTCTCTCTTTCTCCTCTCTCTCTCTCTCTCTTTCTCTCTTTCTCTCTCTCTCTCTCTCGTGTAATGTTGTCACATAAGAAGCACGAAGGGACGTGCACGACGTCGTCACTTCGAAAATAAATCCAACCATGAAACACGTCTTACACGGGTCGAAAATAGATGCACGATATATTAAGTATGACCTAGGATAGACTAACGTAGGTCACGGTATCTAAAGACATACCGTGAGAACTATAGACGTATAAAAATTCCGCGAAGAACGCAGCACAATGATCCGAGCCCAGAGCCGAATAATTCACCGAGCATTAATCTCCCGAGAGCTACGTCGGCGTATCGAGAGAGGTAATAATAATGTGCTTTCATCTAATAAATTTTCGTTCAGCAAAAAGTGCCTCTTCTCTTTGCTATTGTACTTCTATTTCTCCCGTAAGATCTCACATCATTCTCGGGAGTATTAAGTTGATGTGAAAGATTCATCGTGTTCGTCAAGTAAAATACAAGACAGAATTATATACTCAATTTCGGAGGATTTATACTTTTCATCAGTGGAATAAGCAACATTGACTCGGTATTTTTTTTTTTAGACATTCAACAACGAAGACTATATTTTTCTTTTAGTACTTAAACTTCCTACAAGAATTTAACAAAAAAATCTTTTGCATCAAGTTAATATTATGCATCGCGACAAAGACGAGTCGGCAAGTTAGATTCGCATTTTATTATTATCATTTTTCAAAATATCTTTATCAAGTATTACACACAGAAGAATGCATTCCGCACTCAAGTAAATGTTATTTATTTTAAGTATTTTGCAAGTTTATATATCTGCAGATCTCTATCATAAGTTCATCACAGGCATCAAATTTATTCAAAATACAATCCTTCTAAATCCTAATAAGTTTAGCAATTAAATCAAGAATAACAAATTAAGAAAAAAATTTTATTACTGCATAGAGTCGAGTCAACCTTTTCTTCGATAAAATTTTATAATATTCTTGTAAAGAGAGAGAGAGAGAGAGAAAAATTTCTTTTTGTCAGTATATACAATGAGAGATGAGCTTATATAAAATGATAAATATATTTTAAGATTATTATCGAGAAAATATATCTTCATTAAAGATAACCAATACTTGAAAGAAGGAAATTATTACAAAATAATCCTTTCCTCAGCAGTAGAATGATATTTTTCTGTGCGTAATGACAAATGTACAGTGCAGAAATCTACTTTCTGAGACATATTATTAGGGTGTACATAAATTGCAATTAACGCGTTGGCACCCGAGAGACAGAAGACTCTGGTCGATCAGGCATTAATACGGATAAAAGCACATTTCCGCACGATATTACGTGCCGCACTCGATATTCCCGGTGCGTAACATGATCGCTTTTGGCAATGATACGAATGGAGAGAAACGACACAAGTGAAGAGAAACGATAGAAAGAGGCTTACCAGAGTGGGTGGACCTTCCGGTGGAGGGTAGCGTAGCAGCCGATTGCGGCACCCTGGCCGTCTGATCCTCGCTGCTGGGCCCGCTGCTGGTCGCACTTATCGGGCTCTCCGCGCCTCTGGGCACGTTGTTTCCGTCGGCTATAGCCCCGACGCTCGTTACGGCGCGCGACGTTACCGGGCTCGGGCTCGGCGAGAATAACGAGTGAGGCGTCGAGTACACTTGGGCGGACTTGAGGTCAATCGGCGCTACCCACATCTCCTCCAAAGGCACGCGACCCTGCGACTCCACCAGACCGGGTGTGCTCTGACACCTGCTCATGACTGGAAAGTCGAATGTACCTTAAAGTGACTTTATAGCCTGATATTCAATGATGATAGGGGAATGATACGAGATAGCAGATCCGCGGAAATGATGAAAATGTACGCCGCGAGAGTGCTAAGAGAGAATGATTGTCTCACCCCTGCAGCGTGGCAAATCGTGACGCACAACTTGGTTCCGGAATTCTTTCCAGGGAGACCAGGGTTATATGGCCCCAGATGAACATATTGCTCATGTGCTTTTTTTAATATTTACGTTGAGAAAAATAGTGGTTACAAAATCGCGAAATGGTCTCTTTAGAACAAAAATACTTTTCCCTGAATTTCATTAAAATTGGAATAATTACAGTTAAGAAAGCAAATTTTCGAGCCTCTCGAAATTTTCTATTAATATCCCCCATCGTGACTGAATAAAAATAAGCGACGTTCTCTATCTAGTTAGATAACTATAACTATAGATAGTTTACTAATTAGAATGAAATTTCTCGGAAGTATGTGATATACTGATTCTGGTAATAAATGTAATTTTTATAAAATAATTGAAATAGAGCATATAGCTGGAAAGTTGGCCCATGATTAAAGGTCGGCAGTAAGGCTGTGGAGATCTCTCGCGGAGACTTTGGAACTACTAATCAAGATATTTTATACGTAGCCTTCTTACCCTGCACTACTGGACAACTAAACTCGGTAAAGGGCAAGATTACTATGCTGCTGCATGTTCGTATTTTGGTTATTACAAAATAAAATATATGGTTAACAGAATCATAGGGATATAATACATAGAAGAAGGTTGCCTCTATTATGTTTATATAATCACTTATAATAATTAGTTACTTGAGAAGTAACTTCGAAATTCTAAAATATAGGGCATCTAGATCTTCCCCGTTTATTTGCAAGGGGTAGAAGTTGTTAACGTCGTTTTGCGCGTGGTCGTTTATTTGAAAAAGAAGCTCTACGACGACGACGACGGAGAAACGCGAGGAAAGACAAGCAGAGAAAGGAAGAGAGAGGATAGAAGTAGACCCACGATATCGCCGTCGCTTTTTCATCCCCCTCGAAAACGAAACCGGAAACTCGCGCGAAAAGCTCAACCGCAGTCGCGCCGGAATTTTCGGAACGCGCCAGAGAGCGACGAGGGTGGTTGGCTGGCCATTTATTTAGGGTATCGCTCATTCGCGATGCGAGTTATCGCCCGTGCATCGGCGACGTGTTTGCGCGCCCCGTGCCTGAAACGACCCGTACGTGCTCTCGAATTTCCGCTTTTGGCCGCGCTGACATTTAACCGACGTCGACAGTATATTCGACGGCATCAATAGTACGGCTAGTTTCGCTTTGACGCGGATCCTTCGATACTGCCGTGAGAGAAATGTTTGATCCTTCGGCTCGTTACACGCGCTCTCCACCGTCTCGTCTCGCGACGCTGTTTGTGCCTGGCCGTGAAGACGCGTTTGGCCATTAAGGTATTCTGCGATCGTGTTACGTTTTAGCCCGTTTACTCGAGTGGAATCGACCGGGGCGTCGGAGAGCGCAATGCAAAATGATAAATCGCGCCCGAACGACGAATTTGCGGTGAAGCTTGCGACGTACACAGTGGGCTGCAAAATGATTGCAGATTACAATGAAGCTGGGACCTCACTAAACTGTTAAAATTGAGAGTCATCGTTTTGACTAGTTTGCTCAATAATTATATTTTTTATTCATTTTATTATTATTATTATCAACTTATTATTAGTATTGTTATAATTTATTATTATTTAGTGTTCTAATTATATTATTGTTGTTTAAGTCTGTTAACAATGACTCTGAATTTTGATAGTTGCTCCCATTGCACTTCATTTTAAAACTTTTTGCAATTTACTATACACACGTATACTCAGTTACTAAACGGTGGCCATGCATTTTTCCGAATAAAGTTGTAGTTTTTCTGGTCGTCACAAATTAAGAGACACTGCTGACGCGTTCGCGCTATAATCAGTTATGACAGAAGTCAAAGTGACATTATAGAGTATAAAAATAATTTTCAAGCGCCGCGGTCGCCGGGAGCGCTGCACGATCTCATTCGAAAAAATGTGTGGCCATCGTTTAATAATCAAGAGTATATATGGTGAATTGACAGAGTGATTTAACCGTAAATCAGTAATATATATATAATATGTTTATTTATAGTCAACTGAGATCTAATAATGCGGTAACCATGCAACATTAGCCAGCGGTTAGCATATAACGATAGATAGATAGATAGATAGAAGGAAAAAGAAAGAGAGAGAGAGAGAGAGAGAGAGAGAGAGAGAGAGAGAGAGAGATCACAATGTGGGAAGTGTAGACTCAGGTCAGTTAAATTCATCCTTGTAATTAAAGTGACCTTTAAATACCACGACATTACGCAAGATACCACGCTGATCAAAACGCTAATACGCGGCGGTGAGACGCAACGAGGACGAAGCCAAAAGAAAGATAGACGCGAGTGTTATTTTCATAACACGTCGCTTGTGCGAGTGTTCGTAGTTACTTAAATTAGAAATCCGAGTATAAGCTACGCTCACGCGAACGTGTTGCAACTTTTTGTGGACGGTCTCTACTTGGAGCGATCCGATATACTTTTTCCGTTCGCTCGACGCGATCGCGGCGAAAGAGCGCGTACTTTCGAACTGGCAACGCGCGCGCGCGCTAATAGACTCCCGTTTTTTTTTTTCGTTTTCGTGTTAATTAGAGTATGTGGTGCCGATATCGACGCCCGAGATCAATACTCGGCGTCGTATGTACGCGCGATTTCCACCTCCCCCCCCCCCTCCTCTCTCCTGCCCCCTATAACTCACCGCAGCGTAACTCGCATTACGCATTACACTTATTACCGCGCGACCTAATTTCCCATACGTCATATCTCGCCAGCGAAAAGTATGTTGGCTGTGCGCGAGCGGCGGGCGTCGAGTAAATGTCCATCGTGCCGAAGCAGATGAATGGCTCGAGAAGTGTACAAACGAAATAAGTTTCCGCGGCATACTCGCGTGTAAGCGGATTATCGAGAAAAACTCCTCTCGAAAGAAGCGACGACGTTCCTCAAGGAAATGGCTGAGCCATTGAATAATACGGCGCTTCTATTCAGCGGCGTCTTTATAGCTTCTACGATCCAGCGCGTCGAGATTATATATCGGAAGCCTCTTTTCGTTGGATCAATTAAAAAAAAAAAAGAGAGAAGAAGGGGTAAGGAAGAGACAAAGAAAAGAACGAACGAGAAGGAATAAACGGGGGGAAAATCCCTTTTCCGCGCGCGCGCGCACGTGGAGAAATAACGTTTAAAATTGTCGATCCTCGAATTTCCCGGGCGGGAATAATTTCGACACTTCAACATATTAATCACTTTTTTATCTCTCTCTCTCTCTCTCTCTCTCCTCGTTTAACTCTTTTTTATACTCCCACATTTTTTCCACACGCGGGAAATAGTCTCTCCCTCTAACTTCTCGTTGCGAGTGTTCTCGGTTAGACATTTTCTTCTATTTTCCTTGGTTTGTCTTCTGGTATTTGTGGACGGAAGGGCGCATTTAGCGGTGCCGGGACACCGCGTATGTATTCGCACGGGATATTTTTCGCCGGGGAATGGCCAGAGGGGGAGTCGTCGACCCTCGGACACACGCTGACCCACCGGCCAGCGTGACCAGAGTCAGTTCGCCCTATATCGCCGGTGTATTCCGGCTATCGTTTCCGCCTGTTTCGGACCTCAATGAGACGCCAGGAAGCGAAGAATCGCTGGGAACTCCCGCGGCCATTCATCTCCATCAACGATGGTGTCGGATTCCGCTGCTGAAAGAACACCGTCGCGTCGCCGCGACTCGCGTCTTCATTCTTCGCGCTCTTACGTAACCGCGCGAAATTAGGTCGCGAAAACATTTTGCGCGGACGAGCGAATCTCAAGACGGCGTTGTCCGCATTCGTCGTCGCGGCCGTGCATTCGGCGTCCAACGCAACCGTCTCCCGTCATTTCGCATACGTAAATCTCGCATTTTTTTCCTTTAAGACGCACAATGCACACAATTATGTCGATTCATTCTGGGTCTTCCCTCAATTTTTTTTTTTGTAGCGGCAATATAATGTCGATATAATACTATCGATCCATCATAGATAGAGCTATAGTTTTCGCTCCGACCAGTGAAACAATTTTCCCCCTGAAGAAACTGATATGGCGATTGTGTACAGAGTGCGGGTCGCATTCTCGACGCGTATTCGAGCGCTAAGTACGCTTTTTTGATTCTCAAGCTAAACAACCTTATACGGTACAAGATAAAATGGAACTTGAAATAAAAAGGGTGTACTTAGTGTCCAAAAATGTGTCAAAAGTCAAGAATACAGAGTCGTTGAATCGTGTAACATTTCTCACGAAAAAAGTAAGTAATTTTATCTTCTCAATTTTTTATCGATGACATCTTAACTCTTTCGTGTAGTGTCAGTAAATATATGTACTGGTTACGAAAAAAAATCATAACTTTAAAACAAATAGTCCGATTGACTTCTATCTTAGCTTGTTTCAAAGAGAAAGGTTAAGCCTACATGTAAAAAAATTAGTATACTTTTAAATTTAATATTTCTGATAAAATATAATTATTTAAATTTTCCAAAAAATTCAACTTTTGGCTAGCATACTGATAACGCTTCCTCAGACGTTTCTCCGTTTCGCTCAATTAATTCATAGAAGAGAAGATCAAGTTCTGTTAACAAATAGACTGTTGTCTATATTCATAGAAGAGAGGATCAAGTTCTGTTAATAAATAGACTGTTGTCTATATGAAAGTTATATAACTACATAACTACATATCGACAACCATCAATCGACAATAGCATGTACGGAATAGTAAATTTTGATCTGTAGTGGAAAATGAATATATTCAAAAGTTCCTTGTAATCTCTAAGATCTATTATCTTAAATTTAAATTTTTACTTAAAGTTTACTTAAATTTTACTGGTCCGTATACTATGTCCGGTATACTCTGTCTATCTGAATTTATCGTGGATTTAATAATTTCGACGCAATACATGATTTCTCAGACCGAGTTTTGTAATAACTTTAGATCAGCGATTTCGAAAATTCTATATAAGCAAGTAACATTCAAATTTGTCTAAATTTTTTCTTTTACTTGCGCCATATTAGATTCGCTATTTTAAATTTTGCTAGTTTAATTTTAGATTTATAATCAACGACTTCGAAAACTCTTAGAAGAATATTAATTTTACTTGTAATCGTAATAGATTCTCTGGGCCACGAAAGGGTTAAAGTGCAAGATTAAAGCTTTTATGGTCGCTGTGACGGTTATAAGATTTATTAAATTCTGTAGCTGGGGTACAGGTGCACAAACATAAATCCGTAATTAAATACAGGATATTGCATCAATATACAGGTATATATGTTTGCAAAACGGTTTGCACTCATTTTTTCTAATAAAAATGTGAAAAGCACTCATTTTTTTCCAATAAAAATCTGCAAATCGTTTTGTAAACAAGTTACACCGTCAACCTCTATTGATTCTATGTCCGTGAACTTGCTAACGAAGCGAGTAAGCCAATCCGTTATACTGACCTGTATGTTAAAATAACGTCCTGTAAATAATCAACGTGCGCATTCAGAAAATCGTACTCCTCTTAACAGTCAATTTCATTTGAACCGCAAAATTCATCAGGGCCGTCTTTTCTAAGACTACTTTACGAAGAACAACATTTTACTTGAACGAGATCGACGCTTGGGTCTTGAAGGGTTAGGAAAACAAGACATACATGAGAGAGAGTGCAAAGATGTCTGACAAAAGTGTCACTTGCGATTTTCGCATTTCGCAGCTTCGAGATGTTAGAAATACAAGAGTTACGTTTAAAATAAATCCGACAGTACGCTATATCGTGTGTCACGGTCTCCGCCGGGGGGAACTTATTACGAGTGATAATAAAGCGCGATATTCTGCCCCGCGATGTCGCATTTTATTATTGCACTAAAATCCCTCGCTTTATGGCGGCCAGGTTCGACGAGAGGAGCGACCTGCTCTTACCGGGGCTCACATTTTGCGTTTCACCGGAGGGCTCCACACCGTCTGTCCCTTTGAAATACGTCTTTCCAGCGAGTGACCGAAGTTCAACGACCGAAGATCTTCGGAGGTATTAACGTGGGAATATTGACGATCTCTCTGGTATAGCACGGCTACGGTAACTGAAAGAGCCCGACGAGACGAAGACGCGGTTTCGTTGCCGCGCCTCCTTCAAAAGATTTTCACCAGCGCGCGCCAGCAATAGCGTTCGCCAGGCATGGCGAAGTGAGAGACCGGAGGGGGAAGAGATAGTCGAGGAGTTTAATTAATTAATCCGGAACTACGGCGCGGGCAAAGCAGCCATCCCCGTGTTCTCCTTGCGGTGCGAGGTGGCAAAGTTCGTCGTGTTACGCACGAAACTTTCGAAGAACATGGTATCGTCATGGAACCACGGCAACACATAATATAGTCGCTTATCCCTCGCAGCTTCGAATTTCCGCCCGCGAGGAAGAAGAATTCAAATCACTCCCCGAAGACGCGTTTGGACCGCTCGAAAAATAAAAGGAAATTCACAAGTGGCAGTTCGCGAAGGCTCAGTTCGAGTTGTCGTATTCGCCAAGCTGATTTTGCATTCGGGCTATCTTCGAGCAACGCCGAGGAAACGAAGTGTACTTGATTTCCGAGCCGTTTTATTCGCACCATCTCGGCACAGGTAGTCAACATTACGGATAAATCTCGACTCCAATAAAAGGAATTCCAGCAGATGCGGACGACAAAAGGTCAAGGAGTGTTTGTATTAGTCCTCGACATCGCGCGACTACATTTGCATTTTCTTCTGGTAAATGTGTTTAGATCCTTCGCAAAAAAGAAGAGAGCAAATTCACAAATGGCATTTCGCGACGACTCACACAATTCAAATTGTGGAATTCGCTACAATGATTTTGCACTCGGAATTTTTAAGAAACGCCGAGGAAACGAAGTGTACTTGATCTTCGAGTTGTTTTAATCGCATCACATCCGTGTTGGGAGTCAACGTTACGGATAAATCTCGACCCCAATAAGAGGAATCCCAGCAGGTGCGAACGACAAAGAATCAAGATTTGTTTGTATTAACGCTCGACAATGTTTGCATTTTCCGTTAATACGACTTTTTTTTCGATACGATAGTAACGTTTGTATTACAGAGACTTTTCGCGGAAATTTTCGAGACCCGACTTTTCATGCGCCCAATTCACTTGCATTATGCTCGTTCGTTACGCTAGTGAAATAGACGAGTGAGGATTACGCAGAGAAGAGGACGAAGGCAGCGCGACCGTTTTTTTTCTTTCCAGCAAAAATTGAGGTCGAGAAGAATGTTTTGAGCGACGGTTTTTCCTAAATAAAAGGCAAGCGGCGAGAGTGAGTGAGTGAATATGAGAGTATGTGTGTGAGAGAGAGAGAGATTTTGATAGCATACGGCCTCCGAGGCAGTCGACTGTATACATGTTCTTTTTTAGACGTGTGCGCGTATTATACCGCAGTAGTCGCATAACTACAGAAATATAAAGAGATACAAAGAAAAACTATTGTTTCATTAATCCCTACTTGTTTACAAATATTATATTACACACACATATTATAGTAACAAATAGTTTAGACACAATGAAGTAGGAAGCTCATCGAACTGTTAAAATTGAGAGTCATTATTATGTGTGTGTATGTGTGACGATCTTGCTCGGTAATTTTACTATTAATTATTATCAATATTATCATTTATTATTATTTCGTGCTCTTAATTATACTAGTTAATTATATTATATACATAATTACATAATTACATATATTAATAAATATATTAATCATAATATATCAATTAATTATATTCGATAATAACTAAATTTTGACAGTTTGATATGCTCCCAACTTTATTACGTTTACACCGTTTTGCAACTCGCTGTACTGCGTTACTTTTATATAATAATCATATAATAAAATTAATGGGATCGTGAAAAATGGGAAAATTCATACACATCGGATATGTTAACAGAGCGTGAACAGAGACTCGCATCGCGTGAAGATTTCGGTAAAAATTGATCGAAGAACAAGAAACTCGAGCGTATCAAATTAAAATTTCACTCTCTTTTACTGAAAGGCAGAAATATTACTTGAAAGATGAGTTTTCGGTAAAGATTCACCGGTTGCCGATAAAGCGACTGGAAAACAGCCTAGTTACGATTATTATTGGGCTGCATTGAAGTGCGAGACGAGGTAACGAGCTCCGAGGGCGGTGCTTACGACCCTGTAGGTGTCAAATTTACGGTTCGTCCCTCCAAGAACATCACGCGACGACGCGACACGGCGTATCCGCCTCGGAGACGTATTTAATAACTATCATTATGCCCGAAACTCTAGTCGAGCATTTCCGCATTGGTTAATTCGTTAATGTGTCGCGGCTGCCACGAACATATCTCGATGGAGTTGCGTCCTTGGTATCGGTTCGAACTTGCTCGGGATGGCATCCGCGAGTCCCGAAGAACTTACCTTGCCGAGGGCGCGTAAACTTGCGCATCTAGCTATTTTAACAACGGAGGAACGTTTCAGGCATCGTAACGAGGAAAGTTTCAGGCATCCGCGGCACATCGGCTGCGCGCCAACGCGACCGCGAAATTCGACCCGTTTACAGTCGAATTCGAGCTTGTCTCGCGCGTCCGCACTACGCGCGCGCGCGTACGAGTAAGTAGATTGAAAAGGAGTTCCGAGGGCGTATTTCCGCCCTGATATGTCCCTGACGGATGCATCGTAATCCGCACGGATGAGCCTCGAGTCATTCGCGTCAAACATGTCTGAGAAAAGCGTGAGGAAAGCAGACGGGGGAATCGTAAAACGACGCTACTGCTTTCAAATGTCGATATTTCAAGAGCAACAACTTATACCCGACTCCTTCTATCTGTCGTTGTTACGATATTATTGATTAAAATGAAATAATATTGTAACCGACTAATTCGAAGTCCTACAGAAACTAAAAATTTCAAAAATTAACACATTTCGCGATTTACCTTCTCTGATAACATTGGGTCATTATTTTGTCCCATGACACTAAATAGTTATTTTCTGACGTTTTTTGGTCGCTAAACACGAATCCTACCGTAATTTTTTTCAAAATTGTGACGTGATAGTCAAATTTGAACAACGGATTCGTGTTTAGTGACCAAAAACACGTCGGAAATAACTATTCATAGGGCAAAAGAAAGATAAAAAAGGTAATTAATCGTTCCTAGATGAAGAACTAGTGAACTGATTTCGAGTTATCTTCACGAGATTTTTCGTAAGTATACAATTTTTACGAAAAATGTTTCAACTGCTCACTTCACTTGAACAAATGATAAAAAATGGGTATTTGTAACGTGGAAATCATGAATCCGAAAATAAGATAATGTAACGTTTTTTGAAACTTTCGCGCCTTCACATTCTCGGCAGTGTTCCTCAAGTGAGTGACCTCGAGAAGCAGGAAGTAGTAGACATCGATTCACTCCCGATCCGTTGAAAAGAAATATGACATAAATACTGCGTTTGTATATATTTGATGCGTGCAAAGCGGCAAAGCGAGAGGAGGTAGAGCAGACTCGACTCACCTTTCTCCAGAGGAGTTCTCTTGTACTTCTCCAGCCTCTTGACTGCGATGGCTTCCAGGCGTACTCTGGCAGCTGGGTACTCCTTGAGCACGTCCCACATGTCCTTCTTGCTGAGCACGAACAGGTCCGAGTAGCCGACCGAGCGCACGCTGGCTGTTCGCCGGTTACCTGCGTCGATGTAGCCATTTATTGGTTATCGGGATGCATCAAGCTTTCTTATGTAACCGCACGTGATCGACTTGTCGATCGTACTATTTACGGCAGTCTCGCTCACGTCTCGCGCATCGATGCCGATGCACGTGGTTCCGGTTACACGCACACACGCACGCATGAGCATAAAAGCACGCAAGCTCCACGTCGCGTAGGGAAAAAAGATATCCTCCACCATAGAAGGACGAGGGCATACTAGGTGGCGGCGGGACGCCATGCGTTCGAGATCTGCGTATCTTTTCGTTCCAGAGGGAGAAAAGATATCGAGAGCGCGGTTCTGCTAGGCCGGGACTCGAACCCGGGTCTTGCCGGGCGAATGCTCTAAACCACTGAGCTACCTGACGTTCCACGCTCACGACACTCTCCTCTCCCCAGATAACGCTCAGAGATGTCGTTCGGAAGCGACATCTCTGGCGCGATCCCGAGCGCACGGCGACTACAGAGAGAAACAATGTTACTGTACCAAATGGTACAGCTGTCAGTCTCTCAAAGTCAAAGGTTGCTATCCTTTTTGCTATCCTCAAGTCAGAGTTAAGGCTCAGAGTAGGGGCCATCTACAATGGAAAATCGTACGCCGTAACAGTAAGAAATTAACCAATTATACTGGATTTTTAGAAGAATAATTGATTGATTGTGATTGGTTAATTTCTTACTGCTGCAGCGTACGATTCTCCATTGTAGATGGCCCTTTATAGAGAAACTTAAACAGTAAGACATAAGCAAGTTGACGATTCACCTCAACCAGTCGACGATTCATCTTATGGTCCAAGAACTAGCGACTATGATTTATCAATTTGCTTACGTTTTACTTAAGCTGCTTAAGTCTTTCTGTGTGTCACGGTCCTTAAAACCCGGACATATAAAAAAACCCAAGCAGTAAGAAGCTTTACTTTTCTTATTTAAGCAGTAAGAAGATTGACAATCACAATCGATTATTTCTCGATCGTAAGGAGAATCGTCCGCTGTGATTGTTAATTTTCTTACTGCTTAAGTTTTACTGTCTCAGTGTTTTCTGTGTGTCTCCGAGTATAGCCTGAGTTCATAACCTCGCTTTAAGCTTTAAGCCGTAAGTAACTGACAAATCAAAGTTGATTATTTTTGAAACGTAAGAAAAATAATAGACTGTGGTTGGTCAATGTACTTACGGTTTATGACTTAAAGCAAGATTGTAAACCCACCCTTAGAACTCGAACATACAAAAAAATCAGACAGTAAGATTTAAGCAGTAAAAAAATTGACTAATCATAAACAATTATTCTTCGACCGTAAGAAGAATCATTAACTGTGATTAGTTTTCTTTCTGCTTAAGTCTTATTGTTTCAGTATATCTCCAGCAGTAAGACTTCAGCAGTAAGAAAATTGATTAATCATGATCGATTATTCTTTGACCGTAAGACTTGTTTTACGTCGTTTGTTGGAGTCGGATGTCGCAATCGATGATCCAATGAGAGAGTTTATTTTCCGTAGGTGAGTTCTCATTGGACCATCGATTGCATTCCGACATGTAACTCCGACAAACGACGTACGGTAGAACCGGCCTAAGGAGAATCGTCGATTGTGATTGGTCAATTTTCTTACTGCTTAGGTTTTATAGCTTCAGTTCTTTTGCGTCTCCAGCCTTAGGATCATCATCCGCCATTTAACTTGAGAGAAATACCGATGAAAAATTAACAAACGGATATTTTCGATCAAAATAATTTTGATGAATTTTTATATCCGATCACGATATTCGATTAAATTTAGTCTAATACTTTCGAT
>NW_022639487.1:2399402-2418417 GCF_010583005.1 Odontomachus brunneus | reverse complement strand
TTCGCCAGGCATGGCGAAGTGAGAGACCGGAGGGGGAAGAGATAGTCGAGGAGTTTAATTAATTAATCCGGAACTACGGCGCGGGCAAAGCAGCCATCCCCGTGTTCTCCTTGCGGTGCGAGGTGGCAAAGTTCGTCGTGTTACGCACGAAACTTTCGAAGAACATGGTATCGTCATGGAACCACGGCAACACATAATATAGTCGCTTATCCCTCGCAGCTTCGAATTTCCGCCCGCGAGGAAGAAGAATTCAAATCACTCCCCGAAGACGCGTTTGGACCGCTCGAAAAATAAAAGGAAATTCACAAGTGGCAGTTCGCGAAGGCTCAGTTCGAGTTGTCGTATTCGCCAAGCTGATTTTGCATTCGGGCTATCTTCGAGCAACGCCGAGGAAACGAAGTGTACTTGATTTCCGAGCCGTTTTATTCGCACCATCTCGGCACAGGTAGTCAACATTACGGATAAATCTCGACTCCAATAAAAGGAATTCCAGCAGATGCGGACGACAAAAGGTCAAGGAGTGTTTGTATTAGTCCTCGACATCGCGCGACTACATTTGCATTTTCTTCTGGTAAATGTGTTTAGATCCTTCGCAAAAAAGAAGAGAGCAAATTCACAAATGGCATTTCGCGACGACTCACACAATTCAAATTGTGGAATTCGCTACAATGATTTTGCACTCGGAATTTTTAAGAAACGCCGAGGAAACGAAGTGTACTTGATCTTCGAGTTGTTTTAATCGCATCACATCCGTGTTGGGAGTCAACGTTACGGATAAATCTCGACCCCAATAAGAGGAATCCCAGCAGGTGCGAACGACAAAGAATCAAGATTTGTTTGTATTAACGCTCGACAATGTTTGCATTTTCCGTTAATACGACTTTTTTTTCGATACGATAGTAACGTTTGTATTACAGAGACTTTTCGCGGAAATTTTCGAGACCCGACTTTTCATGCGCCCAATTCACTTGCATTATGCTCGTTCGTTACGCTAGTGAAATAGACGAGTGAGGATTACGCAGAGAAGAGGACGAAGGCAGCGCGACCGTTTTTTTTCTTTCCAGCAAAAATTGAGGTCGAGAAGAATGTTTTGAGCGACGGTTTTTCCTAAATAAAAGGCAAGCGGCGAGAGTGAGTGAGTGAATATGAGAGTATGTGTGTGAGAGAGAGAGAGATTTTGATAGCATACGGCCTCCGAGGCAGTCGACTGTATACATGTTCTTTTTTAGACGTGTGCGCGTATTATACCGCAGTAGTCGCATAACTACAGAAATATAAAGAGATACAAAGAAAAACTATTGTTTCATTAATCCCTACTTGTTTACAAATATTATATTACACACACATATTATAGTAACAAATAGTTTAGACACAATGAAGTAGGAAGCTCATCGAACTGTTAAAATTGAGAGTCATTATTATGTGTGTGTATGTGTGACGATCTTGCTCGGTAATTTTACTATTAATTATTATCAATATTATCATTTATTATTATTTCGTGCTCTTAATTATACTAGTTAATTATATTATATACATAATTACATAATTACATATATTAATAAATATATTAATCATAATATATCAATTAATTATATTCGATAATAACTAAATTTTGACAGTTTGATATGCTCCCAACTTTATTACGTTTACACCGTTTTGCAACTCGCTGTACTGCGTTACTTTTATATAATAATCATATAATAAAATTAATGGGATCGTGAAAAATGGGAAAATTCATACACATCGGATATGTTAACAGAGCGTGAACAGAGACTCGCATCGCGTGAAGATTTCGGTAAAAATTGATCGAAGAACAAGAAACTCGAGCGTATCAAATTAAAATTTCACTCTCTTTTACTGAAAGGCAGAAATATTACTTGAAAGATGAGTTTTCGGTAAAGATTCACCGGTTGCCGATAAAGCGACTGGAAAACAGCCTAGTTACGATTATTATTGGGCTGCATTGAAGTGCGAGACGAGGTAACGAGCTCCGAGGGCGGTGCTTACGACCCTGTAGGTGTCAAATTTACGGTTCGTCCCTCCAAGAACATCACGCGACGACGCGACACGGCGTATCCGCCTCGGAGACGTATTTAATAACTATCATTATGCCCGAAACTCTAGTCGAGCATTTCCGCATTGGTTAATTCGTTAATGTGTCGCGGCTGCCACGAACATATCTCGATGGAGTTGCGTCCTTGGTATCGGTTCGAACTTGCTCGGGATGGCATCCGCGAGTCCCGAAGAACTTACCTTGCCGAGGGCGCGTAAACTTGCGCATCTAGCTATTTTAACAACGGAGGAACGTTTCAGGCATCGTAACGAGGAAAGTTTCAGGCATCCGCGGCACATCGGCTGCGCGCCAACGCGACCGCGAAATTCGACCCGTTTACAGTCGAATTCGAGCTTGTCTCGCGCGTCCGCACTACGCGCGCGCGCGTACGAGTAAGTAGATTGAAAAGGAGTTCCGAGGGCGTATTTCCGCCCTGATATGTCCCTGACGGATGCATCGTAATCCGCACGGATGAGCCTCGAGTCATTCGCGTCAAACATGTCTGAGAAAAGCGTGAGGAAAGCAGACGGGGGAATCGTAAAACGACGCTACTGCTTTCAAATGTCGATATTTCAAGAGCAACAACTTATACCCGACTCCTTCTATCTGTCGTTGTTACGATATTATTGATTAAAATGAAATAATATTGTAACCGACTAATTCGAAGTCCTACAGAAACTAAAAATTTCAAAAATTAACACATTTCGCGATTTACCTTCTCTGATAACATTGGGTCATTATTTTGTCCCATGACACTAAATAGTTATTTTCTGACGTTTTTTGGTCGCTAAACACGAATCCTACCGTAATTTTTTTCAAAATTGTGACGTGATAGTCAAATTTGAACAACGGATTCGTGTTTAGTGACCAAAAACACGTCGGAAATAACTATTCATAGGGCAAAAGAAAGATAAAAAAGGTAATTAATCGTTCCTAGATGAAGAACTAGTGAACTGATTTCGAGTTATCTTCACGAGATTTTTCGTAAGTATACAATTTTTACGAAAAATGTTTCAACTGCTCACTTCACTTGAACAAATGATAAAAAATGGGTATTTGTAACGTGGAAATCATGAATCCGAAAATAAGATAATGTAACGTTTTTTGAAACTTTCGCGCCTTCACATTCTCGGCAGTGTTCCTCAAGTGAGTGACCTCGAGAAGCAGGAAGTAGTAGACATCGATTCACTCCCGATCCGTTGAAAAGAAATATGACATAAATACTGCGTTTGTATATATTTGATGCGTGCAAAGCGGCAAAGCGAGAGGAGGTAGAGCAGACTCGACTCACCTTTCTCCAGAGGAGTTCTCTTGTACTTCTCCAGCCTCTTGACTGCGATGGCTTCCAGGCGTACTCTGGCAGCTGGGTACTCCTTGAGCACGTCCCACATGTCCTTCTTGCTGAGCACGAACAGGTCCGAGTAGCCGACCGAGCGCACGCTGGCTGTTCGCCGGTTACCTGCGTCGATGTAGCCATTTATTGGTTATCGGGATGCATCAAGCTTTCTTATGTAACCGCACGTGATCGACTTGTCGATCGTACTATTTACGGCAGTCTCGCTCACGTCTCGCGCATCGATGCCGATGCACGTGGTTCCGGTTACACGCACACACGCACGCATGAGCATAAAAGCACGCAAGCTCCACGTCGCGTAGGGAAAAAAGATATCCTCCACCATAGAAGGACGAGGGCATACTAGGTGGCGGCGGGACGCCATGCGTTCGAGATCTGCGTATCTTTTCGTTCCAGAGGGAGAAAAGATATCGAGAGCGCGGTTCTGCTAGGCCGGGACTCGAACCCGGGTCTTGCCGGGCGAATGCTCTAAACCACTGAGCTACCTGACGTTCCACGCTCACGACACTCTCCTCTCCCCAGATAACGCTCAGAGATGTCGTTCGGAAGCGACATCTCTGGCGCGATCCCGAGCGCACGGCGACTACAGAGAGAAACAATGTTACTGTACCAAATGGTACAGCTGTCAGTCTCTCAAAGTCAAAGGTTGCTATCCTTTTTGCTATCCTCAAGTCAGAGTTAAGGCTCAGAGTAGGGGCCATCTACAATGGAAAATCGTACGCCGTAACAGTAAGAAATTAACCAATTATACTGGATTTTTAGAAGAATAATTGATTGATTGTGATTGGTTAATTTCTTACTGCTGCAGCGTACGATTCTCCATTGTAGATGGCCCTTTATAGAGAAACTTAAACAGTAAGACATAAGCAAGTTGACGATTCACCTCAACCAGTCGACGATTCATCTTATGGTCCAAGAACTAGCGACTATGATTTATCAATTTGCTTACGTTTTACTTAAGCTGCTTAAGTCTTTCTGTGTGTCACGGTCCTTAAAACCCGGACATATAAAAAAACCCAAGCAGTAAGAAGCTTTACTTTTCTTATTTAAGCAGTAAGAAGATTGACAATCACAATCGATTATTTCTCGATCGTAAGGAGAATCGTCCGCTGTGATTGTTAATTTTCTTACTGCTTAAGTTTTACTGTCTCAGTGTTTTCTGTGTGTCTCCGAGTATAGCCTGAGTTCATAACCTCGCTTTAAGCTTTAAGCCGTAAGTAACTGACAAATCAAAGTTGATTATTTTTGAAACGTAAGAAAAATAATAGACTGTGGTTGGTCAATGTACTTACGGTTTATGACTTAAAGCAAGATTGTAAACCCACCCTTAGAACTCGAACATACAAAAAAATCAGACAGTAAGATTTAAGCAGTAAAAAAATTGACTAATCATAAACAATTATTCTTCGACCGTAAGAAGAATCATTAACTGTGATTAGTTTTCTTTCTGCTTAAGTCTTATTGTTTCAGTATATCTCCAGCAGTAAGACTTCAGCAGTAAGAAAATTGATTAATCATGATCGATTATTCTTTGACCGTAAGACTTGTTTTACGTCGTTTGTTGGAGTCGGATGTCGCAATCGATGATCCAATGAGAGAGTTTATTTTCCGTAGGTGAGTTCTCATTGGACCATCGATTGCATTCCGACATGTAACTCCGACAAACGACGTACGGTAGAACCGGCCTAAGGAGAATCGTCGATTGTGATTGGTCAATTTTCTTACTGCTTAGGTTTTATAGCTTCAGTTCTTTTGCGTCTCCAGCCTTAGGATCATCATCCGCCATTTAACTTGAGAGAAATACCGATGAAAAATTAACAAACGGATATTTTCGATCAAAATAATTTTGATGAATTTTTATATCCGATCACGATATTCGATTAAATTTAGTCTAATACTTTCGATCATAATGGCATTTCATCAGATAAACCGATGAAAAAATTATGAACCGATATTTCTCATAGGATGCTTTCTGATGAGATACAAAAATTTATCGGTATTTTGATTGGAACAAATATTCATTTGTTAATTTTTTATTGAATAATTTCTCTCAGTGTAGGGAGGAAATGAGTGAATAAATAAGAGAGAAGCTGAAGCGTGCTTCTAAGATTGAAATAACAAAGAGTTTTTCCCCTGATCCCACTCAAGTCACCCTTAAAAATAGCGGCAGACCAAGAATCATCACGCTTTGTCCTAAGTCTGACTAGAGGATCTCTAATATCGCGTTTAAACGCGTACGATATATCGTTATGTTGAACACGAGCCATTTGCACTCGCAAGAGCACGTAATTCCGTCGCGAGGATGTGCGAGACTAATGTTGATTAATTAAGAGCGGAGTGTAATTTTGATTAATCACTTCCGTTCTCTCTCTCTCTCTCTCTTACGGCTCGGTGATTCGATGTTAATTGTTCGCCAAGTCGTACGGGCCCGTTTTTCCTTAACGGTCCGGCGTTTGCGTGCGCTAATGAATTGATGGATAATTATGGTGGTGCGAGCGCTAATTAATTGCCGCCGCTGCCGCCACCATGCAACTCTCATTGCGTTTACTCGTGCGTGAGAATGTAATTTTTTCTTCTGCCCATTTATACGGCGTATTTCGACGTTTCCATGCGGGTTTCCGGCCACTTGGCGCGGCTCTTCGTTGTAAAAATTACACGTATTCGTTATTTAAACTGACGCTAATAACGCAGTTTCTGTCCGATATAACAATGACGCGAGTACGAGCCATTGTTCACATGTTTAATTGGTGTCCGCGATATTTTATACGTCGGCATAAAAGCATTCGCGTGATTAACGAGGTAACGAATAGCGTAATTGTTTCAGACATACGTGTGTGTGTGTGTGTGTGTGTGTGTGTGTATATGTGTGTGTGCAGTCTGGAGTGTTAGCGATATAACTCGCCGCGTAGCGAGGAGAACTTTATGTATTTCCAGGGGAGATTTAACCGTAAGATAAATGCCACGTTCGAAAGTTTTGCTTCATTAGTATGCCGCGGATGCGCGGGAGTCGTAATACAAATTGTAATAATTAAGTTAAGGCGACACAGAAACTCTTTGCCCCGGATTGAAAATTATGCCGCCGCGTCTGTGTTACTTTTGCTGTAATTGTAGCGTAGCGGCCTGTGCGCCGCTCGCCCCGTCACGCGGAGAAAACTATAAATAGCTCGCGCAACTTGCGTCATATATCGCCGAGGAAGTCAAATAACCGCCAGCAACATTTGCCGGTGCGCGTTTGCGCGAGAGGAAAGGCTTATAATAATTTTTCGCCCGCTCGCCCCCGATCTCGAAGCGTTCCAATCAGACGAGAGTGTGCGGCTCTTCTTACAGTTATTTTTCTTCTTTTTTACATTGGAGAGTTTTGAGCGTGCGTTTTAAAACGAGCGGTATAACGCAGACTCGGTATTTATTTATTATTATTTATTTATTTATTATTATTTATTTATTATTATTTATTCGACTGGCGTGTACACAATGAGGAACGTTGTAATAAAAATTACGTGAAAATTATATATTTTTTTCTCTCTAATGTGTTTTGTAAGGTTGGGCTATACTGAAATTATTGTATAAATTACCATAGAAATAGTGAATTTGATGATCTACCTACGATACGTAAAACAACATTCGAGTAATTATGCAAATTCAAGTAACCACGAGCAAAGTGAAATATTGAGTAATTTTGTATTAAAACGACAAACATGCATAATATAAAAGAAAAAAAAATTATTGCTGCGCTCGCTCGCACACTTCTCATCAAATGTGACTCTCAAAACAATCCTTGTCCCCGAAAGCGCGGGCGCAACAATATGTAGTAATTTCAGTCAGAATCCCATATGAGAATTCCAAAAAGATTACAAAAATTTTGTTGTGATTTTTACTACAATATTTCCTCCGTGTGTAATTAATCGGTTTTTATCCTGCATTTTTTAAATAAAAATCCTTATGTTGCATACAGATATTGCGATATGAGCGTGACGGCGTGCGGGTCTCACACCTTCTTCACCACGATGCATCGTGCATTCTCGTAACAATGCACATCGAGACGTTTGCTGTAGTTTCCTCGGCGACGAGACTTTGGCCATTGTTCACGTCGAGGTTCGAATTACGTTATCATACAGTGTCATATAACGTTAATAAGTTGCAATGGATAATACGTGTCGATAGTGGAAACGCACTTCCGAAGGGAGACAGTCAATTTTGCTTTTCGTTTCTCTTTCTTTCTGTCAACGACTCTCAGCACTTTGCTGACTTATATGGTGAAGGTAAGACGACGAAATTGACTGTCTTCCCTCGCGAAGAGCGATGTAATTAGAGTTATATCTGATATATGTTTCAAGAGTCAGCTAAGATAAAGGATGCTAGAAACTACTATATAATTAATTTATACGTGTGTATATATATGTATATATAAGTATAGTATGTATAGTATATATATATAAATATATAAGTGGTAATAATATTGGCATATCCGAATGCAGGTCATTACATCCTTATGAAATCAGCACGCATCACAGCAGTAAATTACAATCATCAATAAGAGCGTATCAGGGAGTGATAGTGATAGATCGTGAGGAAGGTACGTGAATAGTGCAATGAATAGTATATATGATAATATCGTATGAAAATGGAAATGCTATCGCACGGTGGCATTTGTAAGTGGCATTTGCGCGATCGGGCGCAACGATAATTCCGATCGACAATCGAATTATCCGTCTTCGCGTTATAAATAACCGGCGCGAGCGCGATCGATGCCTCGACGACGGCCGCGGCACACAGTGGGGTCAAATGAAACTTCATGTTTGAAGAAGGGCTGCAGTCTCGAACAATACTCTTGCAATACTCTTTTTTCTTTTTAGTAAAAGCTAATGACACTTGGAACACTGTCGAGCCAGATTTTTGCCTCTTGCTTCCCTTTTTCCAAGTCAGACACAAAGAAGTTAGACTTAGAAACTCTTTTCAATCCAACAAGTCTGACAGATGCGGGAGCTAAAAACTTGTTACTTCAAGAACGATAATTAATTAAAATACTGATAACATGATAACATGGTAATTTGTCTTACTGATAACATGGTAATTTCTTGCTTAATTCAGTAGTTTTTATTTACTAAAATTTTAGGTGCTATTTCTATTATAACTTTGTTTGTTAAGTTACAGTAAGATTTAATAATGTCAGTTTGTATGACTTTTTCAAGCCTGAAATAAATTAAGAATTGAATATTTAATTTCACTATCAACATTTATGTCTGATGTTAAATTAGGTGAAATATGAAATGTCTGCTGTCTGATTGAAAAACATTCCTAAATTCTTTATGTTTGATTTAGAAGAAAGGAAGCAAAAGGCGAAAATATGACTTGATAAAGTTGTTCAAAATTTTATTAGCTATCATTAAAAGGAAAAAAAAACATCGAAATCGGTGGAAACTTCGGAGCTGTTGCCTTTTTTGAAACATGAAATTTCATTTGACCTCACTGTGGCGGCGGCGGCGGCGGCGGCCCGCTACATCGATCGACGGGAGGACGCGAGTCCAACTTTTGCAAATGCCACCCTCCGACGATAATAATATAAGTACGTAACAATTAAGTAATGTAATAATAAGTATGCAAGAGAGGATGGTGTATTGAAAAGAAACAGAAGGAAGAGATATGTAAACAGTCTCTCAGCGTGACGTGACAGCACCAAAATTGTGAGAATCAAGATGGGAAATAATATATAGATGCGAAAAGGGCGCGACTAAGATCCGGAGTCGGTCGAATTCTAAGCCATCTCTTCTAATAAAACTACGAAAGCGAAATGGAAAATTCAGCACGAATGGTTAAAAATATTTCCTTTTCATCAAGGTCCCATCGACCGGCACGCCTCGCGAGAAGCTGACTTGCGCCGTTCGCTCGTATCGTTCTCGTTGCGATCGAGAAAGCTTCACATGCGTGTCTTGCGATAAAGAAAACAGGCTAAAGAAATGGCACCTCGATGCCGAAGTGTAACGTCGCGTCAACGATCTCTTGACGCTCTTCTCTCTCGCATGGGTCAGATGTCAAAAATTGGCGAATGGCCCTGCCGCGTCAATCGCAAAAGAAATAAAAAAAGAAGAAAAATGAAGAGAGAGAAAGAGAAAAAGAGACAGAAAAAAAAGAAAGAGAACGCGACTCAATATTTTTGCGGCGTGCGTCACTGTTCGGTCGGTCGTCCCGGTCGATCGTAAAACGCAAAAACGGAATACAGTAGCCGTGAAAAACAAAAACAAAAAAAAAAAAAGAGAAGGGAAAAGAATCGAAAGAGTGAAGACTAAAGGGCAATACGTGTCACGGGCCTTATTCGAGGCGCGTCGACGATCTCGCAACGACTCCGTCGGATGTGCGTCCGCGGAATCCAATTAACCGTCGTTGTTTATCGGAGAAAAACCGAGGGGAGCATTATGAAATTTTCGACACGATGCGGGCATATATCACGGAATTGGAACGCGATTGATTCGCTCGCTTCGCGCGGCCCTCGCAATTCGCGACCGCGATGTATTCCGCGGCAGTCGCGGATACCCAGTTATATCCAACTCCGAAAGAGAAAAAAGAACTTCTCACGCCTCCCGTGTTGGTTAATTTCGCCCGTTTCCCACGGACACGCTATGCGGAAGGAGTAATAGAGTTTACCGAGTTTATGCCGGGAAAATAAGCTCGCACGGCCGCCGTATCTCTCTCATCGAACGATAAGTAAGAAGGGAATTCTTTATTAACTGGCCACGAAAGAGAGAAAGAGAGAAAGAGAAAGAGAGAGAGAGAGGAGGGGGGGAGAGAGGAGAAAAGAATTAATATCGCGGGAGATGAAATTTTCTTCTAATTTAATAAGAGCGCGGATCGTGATCGCTATGAAAATACTCGCGAGGAAAACTCAATTTAAACGGGATTAAAATCATTTCGGATGGTCAAAGGATTCGTCGGCCGTTGTGCGAGTCTGGCGTTTCTTCGGACCCGTCGATGTTCCACCTCTCTCCCGCGAAAAAAAAGAGTTCGATGAGCGGCAGAGGAGACACGGAGGGAATAAAGTTCGTGGCCTTTGAACGCTTATTTTTTTCTTCGTCTCATCGATGAGAGGAAGAGTCACTCGCGAGAACCGGTTCTCGAAAATGAGAACGAGTCGATCCCGCGACGACATTCATGGACGTTAGGGTGACCAAACGTCTCGAAAAAGCCGTAGGCGAGACGCCATTTGTCCCAATTTATTATGTACGTATAGAGTAAAATAAATAATATACAATTTTACATACACACGCTCTCCAAAGTGTATAACTTACACTTATCAAACAAATCTCTAGACAATTTAGAGTTTTTAAAATAGGTGGATTTTTTAAAATCTTAAATTTTAAATAATTATTTTAACATATATAATATACAATATATAATTATATCTTCTTCGTTTTTCTTCTTTGTTTTTGGTCTTTTTTTCTTTTAATCGTGTTTCTTCTTAAGGTCAATATTCCAAAATTAGCTGATTGAAAGTTGGTTACTCTAACGACCACGTCGTGATCCGGAGAGAACTGTCGATGCGGAGAAATTGGCGCGACGCTTTGCAATTCGACGACCAGGACCGATTAATGAAGTGAGGCCGATAACGAGGACTGATTCCCGACACGTATACCGACGCGACGACCGCGCAGTTCGTCTTTCTCGCGCCTTCGATCGTCTTTCGTCTACGGCGAAACGTGCACGTCTGTCGTTGCGCGAACGTCGGACGCAATTTAAAGGTGAAGATCGACAAGTGGGACGTCTGCGAGAATAAGAGAGAGAATAGTGGAAAAATTGCTAGAGAGATCGTTTTCAGATCGGCTCATACCGGCTCGACGGCTTGCCCTCTCACAGAGTGGTAAGAACGTGAAACGTGAAAACGTGATCGTGAAAAACGAGGGGGACAGCTCACGGGCCCCTGGTCCGTTTGGAATATTTACCGCACTCTTTACCTGCGGTCCCCATATTGAGAATGCTGATCTCCCCGAAGTAGGAACCCGCCTTTAGGGTGGCGAGCACCGTCTTCCCGTTGTCGGCCACCACCTGCAGTCGGCCTCTATTCACTATGTACATCTCCTTTCCCACCTCACCTGCAATCACACCAAAGTCGCATCTGAAGAAAAAAAGGCTTTCTCCGTTCCTCTCTTAAACGTCGTTTCCTCGTCCTCTCCCTTATCCCACCAGCCTGAGGTATTTCGTATCTCGCGCGATATAATCCCGGTGATAAAGCCGTAACACGCGAGGCTGCATTTCTGTCGTCCGCACGCGGGAGTCTCGCGTTGTATTTAATGTAAAAGTGCAGCTTTTTTTCTCGCTGTATCCGTTTACGAGTCTATAAAAATAATCAGCCGTCGGCACCGCGCTCGGAATACAAGTCGCTGCATTTCATGGTGCACGACCTGAGCGCTGGTGTCTTTCCATGCTACGTACATAACGGTGCTAGTATCGTCTTGGCGACGTGACTCTCGGCGTTATTAACTATGACGCATATCTGCGACGCGGACGGAAGAAAGAAGGAAAAATGTAATAGAGGTAAAAAAGCTGATTAACTTTAACCATAATCCGGTCGTCCCTTTTCGTCTCTGCCCGGATAAAAACCGAGACAGAAGGAAAGAGAGAGGGAAGGGGGGAGGGGAGAACAAACCGCCGTTGATGTTAATCGACTTCGGGGAAATCGAGCGTAAAATTCATTTTGGACGATCTATAATCTGCGATGAAATTCGAGATGGGATTTTGCTCGTGAATTTATGCGTCGCGTACGATACAGGGAATACGGTGAAGATTTACGGACGTGCGCGCACGTTTACGCGTACGTAGGTCTATAAACGTAATTCTTGGAGTGTTCCCTTACAGATAGAATTCCGTCTCGAATCCCGTCGGGAATTATAGGCCGTCTAAAGTGGCCTTATAATAAAAGACGCACGCGTCGAGTACCAGGCGCGGGAGCAGCGGCGTCGTTTGTTCCGTGCAAGTAGTAACGCCAAGTCATAATTCCGGCCATAATCGCACGGCGCGATAGCGGAAATGCGAGGGTCGCGCCCATCAAAAGACAGCAGGCATTCGTGGCTCGTGGACTGAAACGACCACGTTCTCACATTCCTGTACTCATTCTTGTGTTACCCGTTTCGCCGTTAATGAAAAGAAACCACTGTCGGAAGGACGGAGCATGGACGAGCGAAATGACTCGCCTCATGACTTTTGGGTGTCCGGGCGTGTCGAAATTAGTCGCCCGGTTGCTTACTATTTGCTGGAACAGATATCGAACGCGGATACACGCATGGCGAGTGCCAGGATGGCCAATGGCGTAAGCTCCTGAGTCCAAATTTTAGCTCTACTTTCGACCTAATTCTTCCAACATCTGTATATTCCCCTGGATCCGTGTATGTTTCGTACACACTGAAAGTGAAGTCCTACTTAGCGCCTCTAAATAGCAGAGAGCGCCCAAAATGCCACTTATAAGTTCCAAAGAGGATCTCTCGGTAAAGTTAACGGGTTAAGTAGAATAAAAAAAAAGTTGGTGTAGGTTTCAGAGTATTAAAGCAGGCGTTGAAACACTGGAGGTCAAGAGTAGAATCGAAAATTCCGACTCGGGCTCGCGCTATTGTTTATGCGAGACGATTCAGCGCACGTTAGCACGAGGAGAGTTTCTCGTTTAGATGCCATAGACACGCGGATAAAGGGACAACGATGACTCCGTATTTCCCGGCGAGGAAAATCCGTTCCAGACGGATTTCTCAGTGTCGAGAGATCGGTTAAGCGCAGTTTCGCCCCAAAAAAAGAAATTTACGCGTGACCACGCAGCGCTCACTCTTGTTACGCAAACAGGGAGAGACCAAAGAGTCGTTCTCAATTCGCGTAACGATATTCCATTTCGCTGTGGCCATAAAAGGGACAGAATTTCGATGACCGTTGTAGGCCGTCGCGGAGCGCTGTAAAGCGCACGGCACAGCGTCGGCTGTGACAATTTACGAGCCGCTCTCCTCTGTGCAACCGCAGACTATGCCGAAGTAGTTATACAGGCCCGCGTTTCCTTCCTTCGCTACGCTTCGATAACGAGCACCATGGTCTTTCTCTCTCTCTCTCTCCTCCTTTCTCTCTTTGTCTTCCTGCCTCTCTCTCTCTCTTTTTTGGTCATAAAGCAGAAATATTCGTCTGCCGCCCGGTGGTTTCCGCTTACGCTACTGGTGACGAGGCTGGCACGGAGAAGGAGAGAGGACGGACAATCATTTTTCACACCCGCGGTACATCGTTTGGCCGGCTTCCAACACTCACATACCCGTAAGCGGGACACGTTGAATCCGGGGGAAAAATCGCGCAGGAGAAGAAGGCAAGTGTCTGGGCGAGGCTCGCGGCCGAGAGAAAGAGAATGGCCCGTAAGTGACAATGGAAGACGGGCGAAAAATCGATATCGCCGACAATGAGAGGCGCATACAGCGCCACACTTCTCAGCCAAATTCCGCGCGGCGTTTATGACGTTAATTTTTCATTCCGTTCTCCGTAGAAAACGGCAAGCAGCTCCGCCCGCAGCTCAACAAAACATTTTTAATGCGCAGAGACGGCGAGAGCAGAAATGTGCCAGCGACCTTACCTTTGCGACAGATGTAGTCGCCAGGTGAGAAAAGAACGGGCCGTAGTCGCAGCACCAGCTCGCACAGGAAGCCAGCCTCCGTGTTCTGGAAGATCTCGACCCTCTTCAGCGTGTCCAGGTGCACGTTTATCGCGATCTCCGCCTTCAGCTTATCTGCAACGCATGAGAAAAAATGGGAATTAACACGCAGCACGAGAATGGAATGCCGAGCAAGCAGATAATCGAAAATGCTAAAGGGATATTTAGTTCTGCACGTTCATTCATTCATGTACTTCGCGCTTTTGTCGTGAAATATTATATACCTGAGTAGAAATACTAATACATAACTAATCGGCCTGAGTCAAGAGTTAGTAGCTAGCTAGTACAGGCTAGATGAAATTTCCTAGCACGTTGTTACTAAATCGTTACTGGTTAATTATTCACTGAAGTATAAATCGTGGTCTAGCCGTTTTGTCTAGCCATTACATATAAAATATGATAGAGTAGATGGCGTTGTCTATTTTAAAATGCATAATCTAACTACTGTATAGTCACTAGTATTTTAAAATTAATAATTTTGAAACTAATAAAATGATTAGAGAGCTTGCAAAAGTTCACATCAAGCTTGCTTTACATTAATTTAGTGAAAAATTTAAAAAAAGAAAACAGAATTAAGTGTTTATTGCATTATTGACTAGTAACTATTTGTAGTTTCTCATTTCATAACTAATAATTTCATAATTTCGTTTATTTAATCATCAGTCAACTTATTCATCTAACCACTAGGAGAAGTAAGCGTTACATTAGTGACGTAGACGTCAGTAGTGACGTTAGACACGAATTAATAATTAATGAAGTCCTGATTGCCAGACTGCGTTACATGACTGATCAGGACTTGATAACATCACCTTGTACGAATTACATGACGGATAACCGATTGGGAGATCGAGGCGAGATTGGGGATCAACCTGATTGGGATCTGATTGGAACCACGGGATAAATGTTTCGTCAGGTACACGTGCAATGTATACGTTTGATCACGAACCCGTTAAATTATTTAATTAAAATTGATCAGAGTTAAGTTACTTAATTAAAATCGATTAATCTATAAGAAATTACACGATACAACTTATATATCTATTTGTATTTTTCTAATATTATGTAATATTTATATTTTCCCTCTATATTTACTATCATTGCTGTATTTAATGCAGTAGTTTATATTTTCCAACTATATTATTAGACATTACCGATCGATACCTTGACTTTTTTTTCTAACGCGGCGGACGAAATTTTCACGTGAGACCATTTATACGGTCGACACGATATCGGCGCAACGCGAAGCGCTGTTTTTATTGCACGCTGTTACAACTTCACCGATTTTAACTTTGGAGTGCGAGGCCGTTTTTCGAGGAGATTCCGCGCGTGTTTCTCTAAAAGCGCCGTCTCATTAGCCGGAAACGCCTGGCTGAGCCCATCACCCGCGGAAAGTGGGCATCCGAAGAGGCTAGTGAGCAATTAGGCGATATGCACGTTTCCACAGGCACGTATACGCGTGCATCGCGTGCATGGAGACGTAAGCGCATACATTTTTAAGCAGCGTCGGATAACGGCGTGTCGATCCATCGTAAATCGTTTGCGGACGCGTAAGGCGCGAAGCGCAGGCTGCCCGTGAAGTGTCGACTTCGATTTGCATGTCGATAGCATCGCCGAGGTGCTAATCCGACCAGCGACCCTTTGAAGGGACATTTCGTGGGTCCGCGCGAACGGGATCGCGATCAGATGGAAATTACGAAACGCCATTGCGTCGGTTAAAGGGAATTCTCTCGTGACCGGTCGATGCGCAGACACACATTGACTCCGACCATTCGATCGTTACTTCCCACAAATGTTAGTACTTTAATGTGGTAAATCGTAGAACGACGTAGAGGGACTCTGGGGGAGGGAAGGAGAGAGAGAGAGAGCCGGAGTTTTGTCGATTTTAACAGCGTCGCTGATGTTTCATTTTCGGAATGTGTACTTTACACAAGAAGTTCAATTACCATAAATTATTCGCTGATTATCTGCTGCCCAAACACAATTATTTTTACGATTAAATGAAATCAGCGCTGATGAAGCTGGCCAATATTATTCGTAGGGGGAGGGGAGATGACAGCACGTCGCGTAAATATTGTCCCCGCTGAAAATGCTATTAATAAGGTAATGCGCGTAATTAATTGACCATTGTAGTAAATATCGTATTATTAATACTTATTCATTCGGACTGATGGCAACGTTACAAAATAGGGCCTATTGATCATGAGCCAGTGGCGTTATTTCGTGCATAAAATCCTGATTAACAAGATAAAGCTTAATATCGTTTGCCATTGTCGCTGTTATAATTGTAGGAAACACGCGCGACTAAAATTGCCAGTTAGCCCACAATCGTCGAGCGTGCACAAGCGACGCGACGTATGCCGCGACGTTTCCATTATTATCGCGATAATACCGTCGTGTAATTAGCATTAAGCCCCGCAAATTTACCGTTAGCCGAATATTATGAGCGCTCGCGGACATGGCCGTGTGTGCTGCGTGCGTGAGTGAGTGAGTGTCGCCGCGCCGTCGCGTGATACTCTTTTTTGCGAAGTGTAACTTCATCGGCGATCGATACGCGCCGAAATATTAACGCGTAATGCAGCTTAATTACTCGTGTAATCCGATTACGATCGCCGCACAAAAATCTATGTATCGTCTGTTGTGCCGCGCGCTGCGCTATATTCTGTTAGTTGTAATATACAGCTGTAGCGCGGCGTTGCGAGCAGCGATAATTGTTTGATGAAAGAGTAACTTGAACGCATTTTACCTACTGAATTCTGGCCTCGTAGAAAGTCCTTGTACACTCATACAGGCAAAGAATGTAACGAAAATGCGAGCTCGGAAATAGCTTATAAACATTAAGTTGTAATTCGTTCTTGTGGAAGATTATAATTATTATCATACGATTCGCAAAAAACGCTTTGTATTTGTATTGCAATAGATCAGCGTAGAAATTTTCGTGTTAAATTTTTAATATGCTCGTGTGTCAATTTAATATATTGTCGTTGTGTTATTCTGACTATTTTGCGTTGACTTCACGTTCGCCGTTTTTAAATGTTAAAATAACAGAATTTATATATGATACTTATCATTCTTGGTGATATATTTTATATATAAAGTGTACAGATAACTTGTGTTACTTGTCAAGCATATCTTGTTTTGTGTTAAATTAACACAAATATTTGAATGGATAAATTGGAATATATGAGATGAGTTAAATCAAACACAAAATCCTTTGTAGTGTGTACGTTCTTTCCGGACTCGCTCGAATAAAACTCGAAATCGTTTTTTTTTATTTCCTTTACTAATAAAAATTGTGGAATTGATTGTTTTATATACTATAGATAAATTATTTACAGAGTGTAATCGTGATTTTGTTACAAACCTTTAAGGACGATAAAGGTGATCAATATGAACAATTTTCACGTAGGAACTCATGTCCGGAAACGTTTTGTTTAAGAGTTACAAGTTTTGATATTTATAATAATCTGTCTAAGTAATATTGCAGAATAATAACCCTTTGATTATCGCATTATGAACTTCTAATTAATGTAAATTAGCTTATTACAATTCAATAATTGTTATCAGAACACATTACAGCAAATGTTTAAAGTGCATTGGCCTTGAGTTCGATACCAGCTAATTGTAAACAAGATTCTGTTTTCGCACCACTATATACAAACATTACTACAACAATATCATGAAAGCAAATAACATGATTTAACGTGCTCCTTAATCGTTTCCAAAAGTAAAGCTACGGTTCACCAGGAAACAACCTAACTACATTCATCAAAGCTTGTAACTCCTAAACGGAACGTTTCCAGACATAAGTTCCTGTATGAAAATTATTCATATTGATCACCTCTATCACCTCTATCTAAAATTTGTAACAAGATCATGGGATTACACCCTGCGTAATACTACTTCATATATGTAATACTATCTAAAACTTAACTGCTAATTTAGGGAAATGTTTGCTCTTTTATTGGGAGCGGGACTGCTGTAGCTTTAAAATGCAATTCACCTCACGTCGCTACGACTTTTCTATGCGGAGATATCGACGAGCGGCGAAATCGTGTGCAATGAGGACTCAGGCCGCTGACAATGTTGCGCGCCGCCGCGAGATGTGAAGTCCGTGGCGCGAGAATGCTACAATAAATCGCGCAGGTGCTGTCATTCGGCGGCGAAGGATCGCACGCCGTTCCGGAAATCTCGAAGCTTCGTATCTCGGCGAAAAATCGATGTGCGGAAACAAACGTCATTCTTCTCGGCACTTCGCGCCGCACGCGTGTAGGTACTGTGTGCTCTTGTCATGACACGTGCTTGATTAAAACATGCAGTATACACGATATACTTTCGCATAGAGACTCTGGAATATATTCGGACAAAGAAACAAAGAATGTCGTATCTTTCTATCGCGACAAGTACGAGATCTCATGCGTATTTCGTTCGGAAAATTCCGCACTGTGATTTCTACGTAACGTCTCCCTTCTCGCAAATTCTGAACATGATTTCAAGACCCGGATCAATATCGCAGCCAACGTCACGATATGAGAAATTCAATCTTGGCTGATGGCTGCGGGTACCCAGCCAAGAATTGACCGCGTTGTTTGGAACCGAGAAGAGTTATCGTTCGACTGTGATTCAATGTCGAGTCAATATTCGCTGCCAGTACTGAAGTAAAAAACCGGAAATCTAGCAGCCAGTAATAGTGCGAGTCGAGGGCAAGTGTGAAGCTTTGTATGGCAAAGCTGCTTGAACGATTGCGGTCACGTAATTGTTAGGAAAGAGCGCGGGCGAAAGGTACACTTCTGCCGCTTTTCGCGAGACAATGGAACTCGCGCGCAAAAGTGCCACGAATAGAATCCAGCTACTTCGTCACGGTGCTTCTTTGCGTGTGCGGGCAGAACAATCGCGAGCAGAGGAAAAGAGAGAGAGAGAGAGAGAGAGAGAGAGAGAGAGAGAGAGAGAGAGA
>NW_022639487.1:2394288-2398506 GCF_010583005.1 Odontomachus brunneus | reverse complement strand
GAGAGAGAGAGAGAGAGAGAGAGAGAGAGAGAGAGAGAGAGAGAGAGAACGGGAAAATTTCGCGTCACGACAAGTCACGCAAAGTGCTCGGGTGTGTGTGAAATTAGCCGATGTTTTTCGCAGAAGAGCGACGTTAAAAACGTTTCCGAGGGGAGGGCGCAAGCGAGAGGGCTTAGGCAGAAAGTTGACAATTTTCTTCTTAGCGGGAGCTTGACTTCGCGTTAAGCACTCTTGCGTATCTGCTGCAATAAATTTCAGCGGTAAGACCCCCTCCTAACGTCAGTCGACGTAGCTTGCGGGTCGCCGCGTCGTTCCCTCGGGTGTATTTGCTGGATTCCACACATTCACGTTGTATTTTATGTTGCGTGCATAGCGCTTTACGGGTGCATCGCCAGCAATAGGATCATTATTGCGCGTAGAATCATTATTTAGCGGCGTTTCAGTGGCGAAATCGTAGTAGCTGCAATGTCGTTTCGCTCAAGCGATCGTCGCGCCGGTCTCTAACGATCGCCGCAGAAACGTATTTTTTACGTGAGAGCGAGTGCACGAGAGAAGTCCATGAACGCGTGGTCGCACGCATAAGTGCGAATCGGGAAGAAATGCTGGCGCACGTGTCGATGTGTACACGTTGCGCGTATTTTTTGCTCGAAATTGTTGCCGAGATTGATTATTAGATAATTGGTAAATCTCTGTGTACCGCGCGTAAGCGAATTATCGCGTGTGTTCTTTCGCGATGTGCATTAGCGCGCATGTGACACTCGCGAAGCGGGTCGTTGATTTATTCGCGATTGAATTACAAGGTGATTTAACAAGCGTGGAAAATTAATAAACTTCCATTCGCCAATGTGCGCGCTACAAAATACGCAGAGTGTATTTTCATTTCGCTTTCCCGCCGACACCCTGGCGAAATTCGTGTGCATATATACACACACACACAGACAGACACGCGGTTACAGTCGCTGGTCGCCGACGCGTTTGCATTAAAGGTGCGACGGTGTTGGCAACCGTACGTACAACCCGCTTACACGTCTCGGTTTGCTCGCATTTTAGTTTGCAGATCCTGCCGGCAGTTACGAGATCAAATGTTTCCCGTGAAATTATATACGCTAACGCACCAGCAAAAGGCGACGGTATCGTCTCGTAACTTGTAAGCACTTCGTTCCGCGTAATCGAGAAATTCCTGTTATTTGACTAATAAATTGCTGCTGGCAAAAATGGAAAGGCTGGCTCTCCAGGAGAGAGGAGGAAGGTGTATGTGTATGTATGTGAAAGAGAAGTGGGAGGAAAGAGAGGTTGGTGTGGGAGAGGGAGTCCGCGATGGGAACAAGATTGCGTTAATTACACATTCGTTAAGTTACGCGCTTGTGAAACAGCGCGAGTTTAACGCGGCTTACTTAGCCACCAATTGTGTGCGCGGGAAGAGGGAGAGGGGGAGGGAGGAGAAGCGTTTCAGACTTATATAAATATTATAAAGTTACGACGTCGCCGCCGCATTTTCTTATACCTCTCGCGTCGTTTATAGGGGTATAAATCCGCGCTCTGGAACCCGCCGAGATATTACGCATTAATCACGATAACTAGATACTGAAGAGTTAATAAATAATTAATTATGAGGATAAATAGTTGCACGGCGCGCTCAAATTAATCGCATCGCGAGAGTTTCGCCAACTTCTCGCGCGTCCAAAGACGAGCCCGCGTTTTTCTCTAGCCTTTTTCCCCTGCCTTTTTCGACGAGATCCTAAAGTGAAGCTTGTGTGAGGCGATTTCCGGCGGATATGACATATTAATTTTTCACTCCCGTGTGTTTCTCTTTGCTTCGCGGCACGTTAATCACCGCTTATCGGTTATGAGTGTTAGATATTACGAAAATCACGAAGTAAATAAGTTGGGAGTCTCAAAGTAAGAGGGAGAACCTCACCTGGAAGACAACTCACTGCCTTCTCCTCGTCGGAGCACTTTTGCGTCAACCACAGGTAGTCGAACCACTTGATCACCTTCACCTGCAGATGGTTCGGCACTCTCCTCATCCTCATGTACGTCTTCACGCCGTCCAGCTTCGCTGCAACCAACATATGATCGTTTTCGTTAATCACGAGTGATCTTCGGGATTGCTTTCGGTCAGTTCACGCGATCGTCGTGCCTATCGTAACCGCGTGATCCCCTTTCCCTGCAGCCCCGAAGAGCTTTCATCGAGAACATGATTACACGGTGAAAAAGATTTTCTATTTGCGTTCAAATTCTACGTAGAAATTTCCGAGTGAAATGTTTAACATATCCGTGTGGGGTAATTTAACAAATCTTTAGTATTTCTCTATGTATTAATGCCCGCCACGATTCTGTTAACCGTATATTTTGTTTTGCAATAATCAAAATACAAACGTGCAGCAACATAGCCGCCATCTTGCTCCAGTGCCAAGTTCGCAGGAGATAAAGAAGGCTACATATAAAATATGTATTCTGATTAGTAGTTCCAGAGTTTCTGCGAGAGGTCTTCACAGCCCTCCTGCAGGCCTTTAATTATGGACCAACTTTACTTCGTCCGCTCATATGCTATATTTCAATCATTTTATAGATTAAAATTGCATTTATCACCAGAAACAGTATATTACAAACTTGCAAGAAATTTCATTCTAGCTGGTAGTACACGTCATTTATTTTTATTCAGTCACGATGGGGAATATTAATAGAAAATTTCGAGAGGCTTAAAAATTTACTTTGCTATTACCAAATCAGTTTTTTTCTATTTTTCAACTGTAATATTATTCCGATTTTAACTCAGAGACAAGTATCTATGTTTCATCTCGCGATTTTGTATCCACTATTTCTCTCAAGATAAATACTAAAAAAGCACATGAATAACATATCCCTGAAGACTTATTCTATAACTTCTTAACAACAATGTTACTAGTATAATGTGTCGTTACGCAGCCTTTTTACCATGTATTATACCTGCGCAACGGCAACATAACGATAACGACACTGTCGTTGAAAGTTACAGAATAGGCCTATTGGGGCCATATAATCCCGACTTCCTCTACACCTAGACGTTCTAGAAGTCCGGGAAACGTCAGATACTTTGAACTACACAAAACATTAAGGATATCACTTGCCTAAATATGACTTCCGTAACAAAATATAACGCTATTTTCTGTCCATGCATACAAAATGGTTATGATAACCATAGTAAATGTTTGAAAGTGGTGCAGTAATCTTCTCTTTGCTACCTGTCCATACGAGCAGTATTCTCAGTACTGTATGACTCAGTACTGTAACCAAACCCTATGGATCTCCCAATCATAATATTTGTACTGCAGACCATAACAGAGAGACAGCGATGTTCTTTTGGTTGAGGCAGCTATGTGTGAGGGTACATTAACTGAACATTACGCATCATAAGAATTGTGACTGTGAGAACTGTATAGACGGGCATATAACAACAGCAACTTTCAATGCAATATATTTAATTTAAATTCACATAAATTTTCTTTGTAACTATAAAAAATGTGGATATAGCAATCGCAGCAGCTTTCTCCGTGTAGTAATGTGATAAATGCAGGCACAGATTGGCAAATATATAATTAGAGATTCTTGAAGCTACAATTAGTTCATTGTCAATGACAACAAGTTACGAATGCCGACTTGAGTTTTCATTCTGGGGTCTCGATCTCTTTTTAAACGCGCGTTAATTATGCGTAATAGCGCATGACATCTGCTTCTCGAATATGTTCTCGTCTCACCCCTGGCGAGATATTAATTTATCGGTTGATCACGTATACATGATGCCGTATAACATTTCCGACAACAACTAATTAACATTTTGGCATTGGAAGCCACTCTCTTGCGGACCCGTCTCGTTTTCCACAATTCACGGGATGATACGTTGTTGCATAGCCGAAATGTTTGATGGACATTAATCTTCGCGAGTGATATTCTAGCGATTAAAGTTGATAAAATCAAACGTCGCCCATCGTGCGGAGTTTCGCCCGCGTGCGCGCTGCACGACGCGGGAAATCCGGGAATAAATGCGCTACAAACGCGGAGCTTGACAGGGCGAGGAATTGAATTTTTCGCGTATGAATTACATAATTTTGCGACGCGAGGATATGCTTCATTATCGATTGTTATCGCGATGCGTTCTTTACACACTGCCCGAGAGAGAGAGAGAGAGAGAGAGAGAGAGAGAGAGAGAGAGAGAGAGAGAGAGAGAGAGAGAGAGAG
>NW_022639487.1:2376741-2393868 GCF_010583005.1 Odontomachus brunneus | reverse complement strand
AGAGAGAGAGAGAGAGAGAGAGAGAGAGAGAGAGAGAGAGAGATCATTTTACCTTTTCTCCTATCAAATCTCCCAATTATATCGCTTATCCCAGCTCGTGATACAATTTCGCGTAAGTCAATAAATTCTTTATTACAGAAGAAGAAGAAATGAATGTTATTCATCACACTTCCTTTTCGACCAATTTCTGGATGAGCAAAGACCGTGTTGGCATTATCAGTTAATTAAAAAGGAGGAGAAGGCAACGGAAAATCCCCGGTCGCTGTCTCGCTCCATCTCTTACGACGAGCATCGATGGGATCTGTTAATATAGCGTTATTCCGGTGTATCAAGCGTGCAATCGTTGCACGGGTCGCGGATCAATAGTAATGCAGTGAAACGGAAGACTAAGATACGGCTTGCGATTTTATGGGGACGTATCCTGGCGTTATACATAGATATATATAAATATATATATATATAAAAATATATGTATGTGTGTGTGTATGTGCGCGCGCGCGCATATATATATATATATATATATATATATATATATGCGAGCGGGATATTCCAAGCATAGAAGCAGAGTTGAATGCAGTCGTTGAAGCTAATACCGCCGAATGCAATCGCCTTGGCGTATATTCGAGATCTCGAAAGCCGAAAGAATGATGGATAACCTTCGATTTGCAAATTGTTCAATTAATGGTCGATCAATCGATTCGCCGGATGACTTTATCCGACGCGCGCGCACACACACACACACACACATGTAAGCGCGCGCGCGCGCTCTTCCGAAAACCGTATACAACGACATTATTTAGGAATTGTGATCGGAGCGCGTATGGAGTTTTAATTATCGTCATTTCGCCGTGTCCCGACGCAAACGCATGTGAAATAAAAATTCGCGTAATTGAGGAAGTAACGACTGATACGTGGCGATCGTGCAAAGTGGTTTCAGCGACGGGATGCAGTTTAGCGAGCGACGCACTTCCACGGCTGAGAAATGCGCAATGCTGTCGGCCGCGGTTAAGCTCGCTGGATAGCGAACGACATCGAGCGCGCGTCTCTATTCAAACGTTTTGACAATCCCGCCGCGTGCAGGGAAAGGTGTGTGTCATTAGTCGTGCGTTTGTGTCGTCGGATATTGTTCGGAGATTCGATGGTTGTGACGCGAACGCGATATATGGACATTCGAAGATGCGCAAAACGGAGGCGGAATAATTACGCAACGCGGTCGGATCGTGTCGCTGATTTGAACGTCGACAAGGAGTTTCATACAACCCTACGACACTTTCATTGTATTCGCGACGTTCCCGCATCCGCTGCGTTTCGAGAGTCTATAAATATGGATTATGGGGATCGAAGAATGCATATCAAGAAATGAAACGTCAAACTGTCTCCGAACGTAAATTGTTATTCATGTTAAATATTCAACATTCGATATTCGATCGAGCAAACTAGGAGCAATAGAACCGATAAAGGGTAACGCGTTTCTTTGTCAAATTACGTTGAGCGACTGCGTTCATGAATACATTCAGTTCGTTCTTTCGTACAGATGATATTTCACAGAGGGAGAGAAAGGGAAAAAGGGAGGGAGAGGGTGGGAGAGAGAGAGAGAGAAACAAAGAGAAAGAAAGAAAGAATGAAAGAAAGAAAGGGCGAGCGTACTACGAGAGTTATTTTTCCCTTGTGTATTCCGTCAATCAGATTATCGGATAATCTCATTTTAAAGCCACACTATACTTCTTCGTAACGTATATCGGCAGCTTTGCATTTTAAATGTATCGACGATTTACCGATAAACGCGTCGACACCACCATATGTCGATGCCACATTCCGTGTGTATCAGATTTACACTAGAATACCTGGGAACGATCCCTTTGGGAGTTAACGCTCTCTTTGGATGCGTGAGTCATTTTGATTCCTTATGATTTTAATTTTAATATTAAAAAATACATATACATATACATACATACATATATATATATATATATATATATATATATATATATATATATATATATATATATATATAATATTATATACATAATAAAGAATATATATGATTTTATATATATTATAATATATAATAATATATATAATTATATATAATATATGTATAATTCTCCGAAATCGTTGAGAAATGGAAATGACGACAAGATGACTCCTTAAAGGAGTCCAAATAACTCCATCAGACATACGATATTTTAGTGTTGAAGCAATTTCCGACGGTATAAAAATTTTCGACAAGATGAGATATTACCCATTGCTTACCTGCCTCGGGGCAGGGGGAGAACAGGAGGGGGAAGTATCACATTTAGCCGGGTGTAGCCGCGTTGCCGTCTTGGCCACTCGAGTATTAAACGCATGACGCGCATATCCGGCTGGTCCGCAGTGCGGTGCTCGTTGCGGCAATCTAATTTTTTGGTACGGATGCGCCGGCGGCGAGTGGTAGTCAGGGCTGTTAGCCCTGAGGAAGGAGGTTGCCGACCTGTCTCTGGTGTGTATACGTGTGTACCTGCGAGTAATCAATCCCAGGTATTTCTCGGGCAAGCCGGGCCGCGATCCAGGATCCGCGAGAGCGGATCGACGGATGCAATCCGGAATTGGCCGAAAATGGGTATCGAGAGCAGGACGGAGGCTTCGCCTCGCCTGACTGACAAGGAAGAGGGGTTGGTTTCTATCGGAAATGGGCTTCCAGCCGACCGAGTAAGCGACAGCCGTGGCCCGGGACGCTCGCAATTTAACTTACTCTCGCTCTTCGCGCGCGAGTCTCCATCTCTCTCTCTCTCTCCCTCCTTCCCTCCTCCCTTCCTCTCCTTCCCCTGACTCTCTCTCTCTCTCTCTCTCTCTTTCTCTCGTCGTTGGTCTCGCCAATGATGCTCGTCGGCGGGATTCACCGTTGGACGGCAATCTGGAAAGGGGCACCCGAATCGGGCGGGAACCGATATTGATAATATACAGCTGCCCGCTTCGACCGATGGAGCGATCAAAGGAGTGAGAAGATTCTTGGCCGCGATCCAGCCGGGGTACGCTCACCCTGCCGCGTAACCTCCGGTCGCTTTTCCGGCGAGTTCGTCGAACCGTGCTCGAATGCGGACGTTGGGATTGCGAGGAGCGCCGGTGAAGATGTAAAGATACATACGGCTCTCCTCGGAGGGGGCATTCCCGCGCATGCAATAGCGTACAAGGCGAGATCGTGTCAAGAGGATATATCTTCGGGGACACGCAGAACATCGGCGCGTTCGCCGTGTTCGATGTTGCAAATGCGGAGGAAAGTATGCGCGGAAAGAAAAAAGATTTCACTGTGCCGCAGCTAATCATGATTTGCTGAAAGTGTATTTGTTGTTGTAGCTAAAAATTTGTTGTTGTAAGGTGGAAGTACCAGTGCTCGAACAAGCATTTGATCCTGGACATTTTTATTGTTTTTTGGCCTTTAAGTTACGAATATTTAAACTTCCAGCATAAAATATATACACGTACATCGGATATATTCTATATGGAAAATTTAAATGTTCATATTAAAAGATCAAAATAATATAAAAGAGAGAGACTCGAGGCTATACGGCTCCATATTATTGCTCATGTGCTTTTTTAGTATTTATCTCGAAAGTAATCGCGAAATGGTACTTTTACAACATAAATACGTTTCCCTGAGTTTCATTAAAACCGAAATAATATTACAGTTCAGAAATAGAAAAAAAAAACTGAATAGCAACGTAAATATTCGAGTCTCTCGAAATTTTTTATTCTTCATCGTGACTGAATAAAATTAAGTAAGGTGTTAATAATTAGAATGAAATTTCTTGCAAGTGTATGATATACTGTTTCTGGTAATAAATGCAATTTTCACTCATAAAATGATTAAAATAGAACATATAGATGAGCAAAGTAGAGTTAGCCTATATTTAAGGACTGGCAGAAAGATTGTGGAAACTTCTCGCGGTGACTTCGTAACTACTAATCAAGATACGTATTTTATACGTGGCCATTCCTATTCCGCGTTACTAGATAACTGATACCAGGGCAAAATGGCCACGTTGCTGCATGTTCGTATTTTGGTTATTACAAAACAAAATATACGGTTAATAGGGTCGTGGCTGGCATTAATAGATAGAAAAAGATTAGCTCTAAAAGATGCCTGAAAAATTGTAATTTCGAAATTCTAAAATATAGACTATCTAGCCCTAACCTCTTCTATGTATCTGAAAATTGGTACTTATATCTTAATACAATTTTTACTGTTATTATATCGATTTCATAGTTAAATATATGCACAGCTATATTTCTAAGTGTCTATATGTTACAAAGAGATTTTAGCTAGCACACACAGATTCTTGCTGGCGCAGCTAACTTTTTCCGTGCGAATGGAGATCATATCGGGATCATTAGCAACGACGAAAGTTGAAAAGAAAGTACGACTGAAATATCGTTGAAGGATTTGCTCCGTGGAATTTTCATTCCACGGAGTCTCTTTTTGCATTCTTCGTGCTGAGCGAAATTATCAGCGTTTTCATCCACACGTCATAAATCAGAGAATCGGTGCGAAAACGTTCTGAATTGCACCATTCAATACTATCCCGTCCGTTTTCGTTTACCAGGACTTTGTCTGCTAGAGTAGGGGAAAACGCCCCAGCAGAATCGGCACTCGTTACATCACTCATCAGTTTTCGGCATTCTTGTTCGAATCCCACCCAATATCAAGATGTACGAGAATCGATTAATTAACGATTTAGCAATTATTATTTATTTATTTGTTTTCTCCTAAATCCCTATACACATTAATATCCGACGATACGCGCACAAGAGCGCCGACTACTGAACGTTTTGCCTTATTTAAGCGAAATGTTGAACGTTTGAACGACCAACTGCGTCCATGGTAGTAACTCCGGAGTCTCGCCGTTCCGGAGAAACAAAGAGACGAAAATGAGACGCAACGTACGTGCGTCAACGCGGAAACAAACGTGAAACTTTTTCGCCATGTGCTTAACGGTGGAACTTTCGAATGTGTTAAAGGTTAATGGAGTATTCGCGACTCCGTGCTGACGCAAGATCAAAGCGTCGCGATAATTTCTGGCTCGTTTCCAGTCCCACCGGCGCTAAGTCACGTTTATTTCGCTGCAAAGAAGCATGCTCTCACCGCGCGTATTAATGACAAACAGCAATTGTTTCTTCGAGATGTCAAGTCCCACTGAAACAAGAGCGACAAAAATATATGAAGGAATCTTTCAGTTCTCCGTGCATATCGACCAAGTCGACCCATGTCGTCTTATCGTCTCGCGATCGGAAGGATCGGATCTACGAAATCGCATTCTGATTTCCCCGGAGAAGTCAGGACGCCGAAATACCGAGCTTTCGGCGGTGTTTCTCGTGGATGACGTATGGGAAGAATTCGCGCAAGTACCTGTCTACGGGAAGGACGACTCAGACCTAAGCGATTCCCTTGCCCGGAGTAATCCGCGGGGCGTTTTGTCTGAAAAATGATTGTTCTCTTTTTCTCATTGGCGCCCAGCCGATTCCTGGACGGCGGACAACGCCGACGTGTCGTCGGCCGTTGGTGGGGAACGCGCAAGCTGAAACTGACAGTCAGGGACGAGCTCCGGGAGATCGATGGATCTCCGAGACACGGTCTTAACGACCTTGTTCTACGTTACCGATAGCCTCTACCGGAACGTCATTACTTTCCTTTCAGTCCACTCGATCAAGGCACTCCTTCTAATGAACGGCGTCTATAAATGGTTTGCACGTAATAAAAGTAAAGACAACCGGCAGGCTGTCCACGCCATCCCCATAAATCATCACAGCACTACGACGACGATGGAAAAATACTATCGTCATATCCGCGATGCGCTTCCGCAAAGCAACGAGAAATTGTATTCAGCTGTTGCGTCCGCCGCTCTTCCGGATCTTTCCGATTGCCGTGGCGTCGAGCACAACGTGAACGCTGCTGCATCCTTCGAAAATGTGAGCGTCACGCACGAGCTCAAGGATTTTCTCGTATTCTGCGAGCGAAGAACATCGCGCGACGATAGTCTATGCTGGTTCTTTTCCCAGGCTCGGATAATGCGCTTCAAGTTCATCCCGAACGATCTCGGAATCGAAATTTTGATTTAACCTTCAGTCTCAATAGTACTCTTATTTTGATACTCTGAATTCCACTCTGAATTCTCTTTGGATTCTATTTAATTGTTAGATGCGCAATTTAACTCGGTGCTTTTAATCAGTTATAATTCCACCTTAAATTCAAATTCTCCTCGCCTATTAGTGGATTTTGAAGCACCAACTTTAAGGTTTCAAATGCGCTACATAGATTCTGATAACGAAACTGACAACGAATCTGACAACGTAACTCATAAAACAGTATCGAACACGATTGGGACCGACAAGCAGCATATCAGAATACTGTATTCTTTCTGCTTTCCAACTGCAGAAAAATGCTGCTGAAGCTATGATTTGTTTAGCTTTGGGGAAAGACTTTGGGAGCGTTACGGTGTAACGCGTAAAACCTGGTAAAAAATGGTACTAAAAGTTTCGGAGTGGTGATTTACCGATAAAGAACGGCCGCACGTCGCTAAAAGAACGAAGAACGCTATTTATTTGTTGTGCTGGGAAATTCTCTCTTATGCGATTTATTCATCGAATCTAGCCCCTTCGGATTACCTTCTTTTCCGATCGCTCCAACATCACTTGGCTGATGCACACTTTAAAAGAGGTCCGAAAATGCATCGACAATTTCACCAACTCAGAGTCACCGTCTTTTTTTCGAGAGCGAATTCGTCAGCTGCTCGATAGATGGAAAAAAATATCAGAAAATAATGGTGAATGTTTCAAACATTGACATGTTTATCTTTTTGTAAATAAAGGCTCAATTTCTTTAAAAAAGCATCGAATTAATTTGCACTTAATACTAACTTTGCCAAGAGGTCTTCTTTAAGATCTACGAGTGGCATTTTGGGCGTTTTCTACTATTTAGAGGCGTCAAGAATTTGTTTCTTTGTTAAACATACACTTTCGAACATACAGATATTAAAAGAAGTTCAGGTCGACAGTGAAACTGGAATCTCGACTCGCGGTCGACGCGCGCGTCGCCCGTCGAAGACGGCTGTCAATAGCTCGCAAGATGTCCTCGCTTTTCATAATTCATCGCGCGCCGACAGGCTCTGTGCGCGCGTCCCCAGGCAGATTAATTTTCGTGAAGGTCTCCCGGGCCAATTAATCAGGAAACGCAGCCTCGTTAATTATCCGGAATGCTGAACGAGCTTGTGCCACGCCAATGCCGAACCGCGCCCCACGAATGCGTGTTACCCCATTAGCCGACTCGATACTCATTGTTATTGAGAAATGCGATATTCCGCGGTTCGACAGATTGCATTCGCGAAGCTTGCTTGGAACGCGCAAACGACCCCGTCGCGGCTCGAATTTCGCGTTGCCACCGCCATTTGTCTTCCAAGTGGGTCGCGAGACTTCCTCCTGGCGAAAGCGCCTGCTTGAAACGTCTGTCGTGCGCAAACGTGCGGGTAAGCGTGCGCGCGTGTTTGTCAAGGACGAGCCACGTGCTGTCGAGGTCGGCGGAAGCACACCTTCCCGCTAACTTTGAGAAGGGCGCGGAAAGTTCGCGCATACTTGGCCGCGGAGAAAAAGGAGCACCCCTTCCACGCTGCGCTCCTTTTGTTTTACTCAGATAATCTCTAAGATCCATTGAGCATTAAGGATTAAGGGGCTTATTCCTTTGTGCAAACTTAATCCCTGCCCCCGCCGGGCATGTACGTATACGCGAGGGTAATTCCCCGTTGCCGTTTTCGCGGGGGCGGTCCGCTGTATTACGCGACGTTTAATCGAAACCGGCGACTTTTATTTATTCGGATTTCCCGGCTTGCGTAATTTTGTAGGTTCGTCAGAACTTTCAGTGATTCGTGCCGCAGGATGGAATGGCCTTTATTAACCTGGCAATATTGAAACATCCTATCGCGGAAATTAGTATTTAAATCAGCCTGTTTTGTTAGCGACGTAGAGTCGGTCGCTCCACATGATACACTTTTCTGGCTCACCTTAAGGCTCATCTACAATGCGTGGATTAAGTTAAATCGCAGTGAGAAATAAAAATCATTTATTTCACTACGCCTATATTCTAGCTCTTTTATGCTAGAAATATTTTTTTTAAGTAAGAGTTACTGAAGTAAGAGTAACACTTAAATAAATATCTTAAATAAGAATTATTCAAGAGAAATATTCCCGAAAAGTAACTTTCCTTAAGTAAGAATTATTTAAGAAAAATACTTTTGTGGTGTAAAAGAGAGTTAGAAAAAGTTCTCTTAATAGAAGTTACTCTTATTTAAGTAACTATTATTTAAGAGAAATGTTTTCAGTGTAACACAAAGCTAGAGTATATAGACATAAGTGAAATAAATCATTTCTTATTCTAATTTGCGCTAAGCTTACTTCACATACTGTAGACGGACTTTTAGTCTTTCAGTTTGTGTCGCAATTGTTCATGTCCATGTGAGTAAATAGAGGAGGAAGAAGATGAGGATGAGGAAAAGTCGCAGTGACGGACCACGCATTCATTGTGAAAACGCTACATCACGGACCATACGTTGCGGCACAGTGCTTTTAGCTACCTGCACGGGAGATACTCGTAAATATTTGAAGGGCTTCATTGATTTCGCTGATAACTCGCTTCGTTACCGGGATGGCAGTCAGATAAAGCTCGGCCGCTCAGTAGATAAAGCTCACAGCTTTCCTCTCGACGGGATCATGGATAGGAAATTTTCATCACACGACCGATCGATGAACGAACGGAGACGAAATCCAACAAGCTCGAAATCCAAATCCTGCCCACGTTCCCGCGTTCAGGAACGCGAATGTCGGGTCGTCAGGAGAATTTGTGTTGCTCTTTCCCTCCTTTCCCTTTAATAAACGTCGTGAAGGCGATAATTTCCTTTGTATGCATACAACAACGTCATTGAATTACACGTGTGTGCGCCACACGACTGTGCGCTGCCTCACGCTATCCACGCCACTCTGGTCGATCCCATTTGCGCGGGACCTCTTGGGTCTGTCGGCGAAAAATGTCTCAAGGGCAGCACGGGTCTTTCAGACAGGTCAAATAGAATTGATACAGCCGTCCGGTGTCGTAAGTCTGCTATTTCGCTCGAAAATGGCTTCTTCGATCCCGTCCGTCTTTCCACATGCCGCATGCTAACCGAGGTGTATCCGTGGCGTGGCACGATACTAGGGCTTTATTTATGAATGCGACGAATTGGAGCGACGTGAGGTGATTTAGCGGCGCGCTACGTTTCGCTCGTTTGCCCAATCGTTCATTTTACTCACTCACTCTCGCACCGACGGTCGTGTTATTCGCATGCTCGATGTTCAGTAACAGCCCTTCTCTCAATTATGTACGCACGATGGGGACGCACGTCGTTCGAAAGAAAGGGATCCGCGGCAAAAGGGGATATATTGGATCCCGCGATATTCTATGCATTTGTAGCGCAGAGGTAAGAAAATGTGACGTTCAAAGCCGCGGGATAAAGTGACAGCGAGAAAAGGACAGGCAGAGAGGTAGGTAGAATATAGAGTAAAGGGAGAGAGAGAGAAATAGAGAATATGTGCGAAAGGAAAGTGGAAAGAAGAGAGGAAGGGAGGCAGGCAGCGTAGAACAGCGAGATGACACGAAATCCGCACTTGATATTGCGTTGGCATTACGATATGCACCGCCGAACTGTCGTGTCGCTTCGCTATCACCTGCTGCCGACGCGCACATGTGCGCGAAAAGCACCGCCACGGCAGCGTTAAAGGTAGCTTTGCAGCTTCCACCTCCCGGCGCCGAGCTCGAATCGATGATTGACGTTGGAATCGAAAGGATTTCATTCGCAACCGCGACCGCGCGACTGGATACTCTCGATTTCACGAGCCCTCGAGCTCGCGTGTATCCCGCCATTATGTTTACCAACGCGGAATCTGTCATTCATCCAGCGTGTTACGAGATGCATCGCGTTGACTTCCAAGCAACTTGCGTTTTATTCTATTGCGCAAATTTCGTTCTCGAAATGGAAAGAATATTTTAATTGTTATTTACTTGCAAGTGTTCCTAATGATTCCTTATTAACACAATGGTCCGCGCTGGCAATTAATACACGGCTTATTGGCTCCGTCTATAGATGGTTAGGGAAAAGAGAAAATGTTTGTCAGTATCGGGAGTTATTTGTGACTTTTTTTTCGAGGAGAGGGGTGTTTTAATAAAAAATACTGGTCATATAAAACTGTTTAAACGAGAAAGTGTAAACTCTCGACGGCGGGGTTAGTTTCGGAAAATTGATTCGTAACGACTCACGTTTCCCTCGCGCTTTGCCATTATTTCCTCTCCGTTCGCTGACCAAACGTTACTCGCGCAGCAAAATAGCGAGAGGATCTCGTCGCGCGAGTGCAAATAGCCAAGGCAATTATTTGATCGTTCGATTGTCTAAACGGTTTGACAATCTACGTAATTGCCATGCCAATTAACCATGGTCAAGCTAACGAGCCGGTAATTATTTAAATCGTTTGCCCCGCGGCGAGCCAACTATACACTAGTATCAGATCGCTCTTAACCCGAAACTACGCCGCGCATCTTCGCGCTGTTCGTCCGACGGAACAGAATTTCATTTCTTCAGAATCCTCACGTGAGATAGCTTTCTGTGCTTCATCTAGCCGCCCTTGAGCACAGGTGTAGAGGAAAGGCAGGCGGCTTCCCTCTACACCTGTGCTCGGGGGCGATTTAAATAAAATTGATTTCCTCACAACAAAAGTCTCTCGCGAGACATTGATAGTACCACCCTGCGGTCAAAAGCCGCTGAAGCTCCGTAGATTTTCAAGAATTCATTAAAGCTTCATTCTTCGTTTCATTTTGGCCAGGCTTTGTGCAAACGGAATTTTCGTTCGAGAATTATATGTATGAAGTCGAAGGTTGAGAAGTTTTGGACGAAGGTTTCCTCCCTTAATCTCCGCGGGTTCATATATACGTATATACAGGGTGTCTGACACGACTCGCACGTTCGCTCGTGTGCAGGCAGGACTCGTCAAATTGAACGAGAAAGTCCTACACTCTTTTGTAAACAATTACATAAATTTTTTAGATATAAATTACTGAAAATTAGCGATTGACTGCGGCGCGACGAACTTTTTGAGCTTAATCTACAATGTATTCTTTGCTCCCTATTTCTTTCTTTTTATCTCTTTCTGACTCAAATCTTAAGTTGGAAAAAGACAGAGAAGAGAAATAAAAGAATAAAAATAAGAAACAGAAAGCATCTTGTAGATTAAGTTTTAGACTTCGTCCAAAATGGAGTCTCAGATGCCTGAATCAATTGACAATCTTCTGATACGCGTCACATTTCATGGCAGCATCATGCGCAATCATTTGACAATGTGCAATAATTAATGCAGTTATTTCCAAAATAGTACAGGCTAAACTTCTGCGTTTAGTTCGGCAACTTCTACTTGCATACGAGTTGCGGACGTGCGAGTGGACACCCTGTATAGCCCAGCTTCGTTGCCGGCGCACCGAAAGTTGCTCTCGTGTACGCGCGAACTCGCCGCAGTAGTAACAGTCGAGTATAGTCGGGCGCGCGCGTTAGGTGCGGGCACGTCTCGCGGAATAATCCGTAATGAATTGGCCACCGTGAATTTTCGTGCGGGCCGATCGGATGCGGGCACGCCGATAAGGGGGTTATAACGTATAGATTAGAGGATCAGCGCGCCGTACAGCCTGGGCCCGGGAGTGGCGCGATTTGCCTGAACAAAATCTAATCCCGCTAGACCAGTATGCGCTGTGCATGGGTGCACGCATACGTAATTAGGCATTAAAGCAGTCAGCATCAAGGTATACCGAATCGCGCCGGGATTAGTCGGGAGAGCCCTTTGCTTCCTCTGCCGTTCGCCGATAACAATGTCGATGGACTGGTTGCGATCGCTCGAGAAAGCCGTAATTGTCGTCCCTTTGCGCTACTATACCGCGAGCAACACGCCAACAGTTCTAGTTGCCGTCTACAGCTGCGAATCGGTGGGAGAATTTGAGATAAATGTGTTAGTTGCCTGCTTAAAATTATACAATATTTCTGAAGAATCTTTTCATGATGAAATTTAATTATATACACAGAGAGAATTGTACAGTAAATATTGCTATAGAATTTTGTAACCGAGATGTGGATCGACATTCTGCACTGATTTATTATTCTCTTATTTCATATGTGCTATTTATATTTTATGAACTGAAACAATATAGGCTCATTTAATAGACAAATCAAATAGATCTAATTTAGTAGATAAAAATTATAAAATATTTTGGGAATTTTGAAATGTGCTGTTAAAAAAATTCGTTATGTTTCTAGCGACATTTGTTATGTTCCTCGGCGAGATAGATCTTACTGACAATCTATATTCCTGCACTGTTAGAAATATATATAATAAAATTAAAAAGAATTTATACGCGTAAAAGAATTGTAGTATTCTGTCGTGTACAAGCTAATTTGTGAAAGATTGTTTGGTTTCTTTTCGTAAGTTTCGGAACCTATCCGTCTTGTCCAATGAAAGAGTTCTTTTATTGAAAAATTAATTTTCCCATTAGACAAGAGAAGGATGGGTTCCTAAACTTACAAAAAGAAATCAGACATCCTTTCCGACTACGACTACAGGCCCTTAAGGGCATGTCACGCTTGTATCATCTTGTAATTTCGGGGGTCGGCGAAAATGGGGCATTAATCAGATGTACAAATGTGGGTGACACCTGTCAGGGTGGATTATAACACTCGATTAATTCCACGCTCGAGATATTCCCGCGATAATTCCTGCGAAATACCGATGTATCCCTCGGTAATCCTTCGCGCTGCAGACGTTGAAAGGATGAAAAATGGCATTTCGCGCAATCTCGTTTGGGCATCGTTGTATCACGCGCTATTACGTCCAGATCCTATTCGCCGATAAGGACCTTAATAGACATTTCGCGAGATACATGCGCTCGTTAACCGCCGCGCCACTCGCGTTATCGGTGGGCCGCTAGCCGCGGATTTCGCCGTGTGTATAAATCTCCTTCGCGAGGATTACTCGCGACGGGCAAGAATTCGCAGATTCCGCGGATACGGATGGGTTACATGCATCCCCGCGAGGCAATCTATCCGTGAGGTATACGTATGTACGATCGCATCGCGCAGCATCTAAATCCGATTCTTTCAGCGGGACCGTATGGATTTGAATTTTCAATTCAGCCTTATCGGCCGAACGGAGTGAATTTCAGCCGCGCTTCCTCCCGCGCGCGGAACATCGAAGTTACGATCGCTCTTCCGACTCCTGCGCGCGAGCATCCCTGAAAACGAGACTCCACCTCCTCTAATCGCGCCGAGTAACTCGACGCGATTACCCGAGTTCAATGTTTCACGGCTGCTCCGACGCGAGCGTTCGAGGATATATCCGCGAACGTATTCACATTAGTATCAGCTCGTTTCATTGATATTCGCCAGTGCGTCAGGTCAATAAATTGTTTGGAGTTTCTCGCGGCTTTCTCTTGGCGCGGTTTTCTCTCCTTACTTTTAGAGCTGGTTCCACTCCGGTGGAGATGCCGTGAAAGGAGCTCACGGAGGGGAGCCGGGAATGCCGGTTGCGCCCCTGCGGAGTACGTGCTCGCTTTGTCCACGGGGGCGAAAAGCTTTTGATTATCGGACAGAGAAAGAGGGACGGAGGTATGCACCAAGCCAAGTGACGTGCCGTGAGCATCGTGCCCGGGATGCATGGGGGTTTATTTAATCGTGGCCCTGAAGTGATACGTGTAGCTGTAGGCTGAGTGTGTCATTAGCGTGGAATCTTCCGAGACACGGCCGACGCGCCTCTTTTCAAATTTTTGCAAATCCGCCGCCTCTGTATTTCTCAGCGACTCCTTCCAGTCGTTTCGCGATTGCGAGTTCCATTTCTCACGGGTCATTGGGGTTACGTGGCAACTGAGTCGTGCTGCACAATTTGACGTAATGAAAAATGTGGAAGAAATATTTCCGCGTTAAATTAATGAACTGACAAGTTGCTGACAATGTAATAACACGTAATTGCGGTAATCACTCGCTTAATTTGATTTAACATTATGCATCAACACATTATTTATAAACAAGAAAATAATTATCACGCATTTGGTAATTTTACCTTCTCAATGGTAATTTAAAATGACTTCCCAGGAAGAAGGATTTTAATCACAATTAATTAATAATTAATTTAATTGTGTCCAGATTTCTTCTCTTTACTGCTATTTCCTTTGAAGTATTTTGAAAAATAGAATAGAATATAAAATATATATTCGTGTTTACTATGAATTAAAAAATACACAAGAGCCTGAGTAAATCGAAGGCAATTTGAATATTTTGTCACAAAATTTTCCCAGGGGCATACCACTTAAGAGATTAACTGACGAACATCGATGGCGCGCAGAATTCTTTTTTCTTCAAGACGCGCGTTATCCGCTTTGGCATCACGACACTATCCGACGATGACCAACGGCAGCACGTGGCGGAAGGAAACGCGGTGTGAATAATTCAGTGATACACTTTTGAATGACGATAGCAGGCGGCGGACGAAGCGGAGCGAAACGTTGACGCCGAGGGAAAGCGGAGACAGGAAGTACAACTTCCCGGCAGATTCTCCCGTTACAAATTAACTGCGGATCCTGAGAGTTGGCCCGACTTTTGCCACGAGAGCTGCAAGGAGCAAGGGGGAGTAGGAGGGGAAGGGTGCGAATTCACTCAAACGCGGTGCTGCTTTGTTCCGCGCCATTTCAACGATGATTGCTTCTGATTTCATTGTGCAACGAATCCGCTGTCGTGCAACTTCGCACGATTCTGGCTTAGTTTCCCTTCCATCTTTCCGACCTTCCGCGCGAATTCGCGTTTGCGAATGAAAGATGAGAGATCCTAGACGTCCTCGTGACGTAGTCCTTGTGATAAGCACCGCGTTTTATGTAAATACGTCCCCGTATCACCACTGGCAACGTGATGCAGATACAAAGAAGTTCTTTCTTCCTCTCTAGAATCTACTTCAACTTGGAAAGTTACGAAAAGAAAAAATTTTCCGCGCCCCAATTAATCATACTTTGTTGAAAATGTATTTGTTGCAGTAACTAAAAATTTATTGTCGCAAGGTGAGTACCAATGCCCGAACATGATCCTGGACATTCTTATTGTTTTGGTCTTTAGATATAAGTATCCAGCATAAAATATATGCACATATATTGAGTATATATACATTATATTCGATCTGTGGAAAGTTTAAATATTCATATTTAAAGGCTAAAACAATAAAAATAGTTTGATATGGTCTGGAATGTCCGAAAATTGATGCATATACTTTAACTAAAACTTTTGCTACTGTTGTTACTGCACCTTAACTGCTTTCACAATTTAAATACACACCTATTGGCTACTGTGCTTTTAGACATTGATATGCTACAAGAAGACCTGGCTACCAGACACAAATGCTTGCAGCTAATTCCTTTTGTCTGTGTATGAGAATCTGTGGATGTCACACGCACAGAAATTGCACGCAATTTTATCGCTGGATAATCATTTCTTAAATTGAAATTCGAGTTCCAAGTAGTCTCAGATTGTAGCGATATAATGTTGCAGATTATCGTGGAAATATCCACTCGGGACGAGACGAGAAATTGCACAAAAACAGCAAAATGCGCGTGTATCTTAACCTCGCGCGCGCAATAGCGCAATAGTGCGTTCGAGTGCAATAAGCGCAACTCGAAATTAACTATTCCGTACATGATGTTTACGCGAGATTTCGCCGGTGTGACGGGATCGCGAACACACATTGTCGGCAATTACATACGTGCATTCCCAGGTATGCAATAGGCAACGTGCGGGAACTGTTTAGGCCCGCATCGGTTACTGTCGCGCGCACTCGTGAACTCTGTGTTTAATCTCACCGGATCGCGTTATATTCGTCCCGTCATCGATCGTCCGGCCGAAATTGCCGATGCCGGAGCGAGACGACGAGTCAGAGATCCGTCGCTGTCGGATACGCGAATACCGCGGCATTTATACGTGCGCGCATACACACACACACACACACACACATATGCGCGTACGTACGCGCGTTTAACAAAGCGTGCAATCCGCAGACCACAGAGGACGAGGGCACGTGGCGCGGACACGAGCTCGTTTACGGCGGCCTTTAATCGCGCATGGAACTTCGGCTTCCATTTACCAACTTCTGCGCGTCGGCACCCGACACTGCCGGAAGTCGGCGAATTTCGCGGTCAATGGAGCTACGTACGCGCGACACGTCGCAAAAGCGTCATGATGCTTTCCACCTCGGGGACGTTTACGCGCCGCCACTGCCGGGCATCCGCGTGTCTCGGTTGTTGAAAAATTCATTTTTTGCGTGGATTTTTGAAAAATCGGTCGAGGGGAAAATTTTGCAAAATTGATACAGCGACAGCAGCGAGAGCGCAGCAACTCTCTTCATTTATAATACGCATGCCTTTTGGAGAAGCCGCGCGCACGCCACATCACGCCCGATTTATTCAACGCACAGAGTGTTGCATTTACATACAGGTCAGTGCGACGAGGGGTTGCCGATGTGTTTCGCTGGCAGGCGCGCTTAATCGTGTGCGGTCTCAGTAGACCTTGGAGGGAATGCTCGCTTGAAATATAAACTTCATAGTAAAGAAAGTGCGCATTAAAAATAGCGAAGAAAGTGAGCATTCCACCTACTGAGATCGCGCACAACCACGTGCGCCTGCCTGCCAGTAAAACGGATAGGCAAATCGCCTTACTCGCCTGTGTATGTAAGTACACCCTGCACACTCCTGCACAAATAATCTGACGGTGATTTGGGGATTGATCCATTGCGCGGTTTGTATCGCGTTCCGTTTTCTGGCAGATTTATTCGACGAATCACGAGGACACATTTTGCACTTGTCTACTCATGGTAACGGTGAATACGGAATTCACGAGGCGAGCTCTTTAGTGAGTAATAACGACGCGGCATAACCGAGAGCGACGGCAAGAATAAACAATGAATCGAGGGAAGTACGGTTCGGCAGAGAGGGAAAAAGAAGGAGGGAGGGAGAAGGGGGAGAGAGAGAGAGAGAGAGAGAGAGAGAGAGAGAGAGAGAGAGAGAGAGAG
>NW_022639487.1:2365697-2376693 GCF_010583005.1 Odontomachus brunneus | reverse complement strand
GAGAGAGAGAGAGAGAGAGAGAGAGAGAGAGAGAGAGAGAGAGAGAGAGATCGCGGAGTACGCGCGGATGACGGATCGATTCGCTGAAGGCAACAGCTTTCGCCTCGCTCGCGAGAGAAATATAAACGAGCGACTTAATCATGCGCGCGTAAGGCGACAGTCGACTCAAGTCGACTCAAGTCCCGCGTGATAGTAACGAATGAACGTACAGGAAGGACTTCAGAGTAACCCGACAACCGGCACTCGCCCTAGTGCGATATAGCGCTATTCATAAAACAGAGAAGCGCAATCTCGCCCTTCAGCGAAACGACACCGGGAAACGTTGGACCGAATGGCACCGTCGAGATCGATGCTGGCCGTAAAGAATAACCTTCGACGGGGATGATGAACCCCTAAATGAATTCCGTGTTCGTTCCTCGCTTTTGTCGCTTTCGCTGAAACTTTTATGACCGACGGCGGTCCGTCGGTGGAAAGGACCCAAGCGAGTCGAGTCCACTTTGGATTCGTAATTCGCGGCGCACAGGATTCGGGAGCGGGGTCACTTGACGCGAGGGAATATTCGCCGAGTTTTGGGATCATGTTTTTAAGATCACAAACAGAATCTTGCTCTTATGATCGGGAGTGAACCTCGCCTCTGCTGGAGAATTCCGGAGGTGTGTATTGAAATTCGAATGCACGCACGCGATCTCCCGTCGGAGAGCTGGCCGACCGACACTTTTTGTAACGATCGCATCTCCCTCACTCGCGACTAAACTTCCGCCTGTTTAGCGCAGCAGGTGTAGCGCTTGCGACGCGCAGCGAAAATCAGCCCGAGGACGGAAACGGTCGTACCATGTGTTATTAATGCAACGGGGCATTCTCAGCCGCGGCAGTCAATACTTGCCCGGTCGGCGGGCTTGTTGGCTCGCCGCCGGCCGCCGCTGGTTCCGGAGATAGTTTCGTCCGCCGGCGAGGACAGATCGATGACGTCAGCGGATCCGGCTATTTTTAGCCGAGGGAGGAGCGGCGCGAGTAGTCTGCGCCGGGGTGAGCGGGTGAACGGGGTGGCGGAAAGCGGAGGGGTAGAAAGCTGGTGACATCCCCGGAGTGTGCTCTGCTCGACTCATTCATCCTCCTGACCCAAAGAATGAAGAGGGTGGACGGTGGAAGTTACCCCTTCACTCGCGGCAGTGCGAAGACGAAAAGGATGCAGAGGAGAGAGAGAGAGAGAGAGTCCGCTTGCGCGAACTTAGCCGGCACTTAAGCCCGATGGACCATTAGATTTAGAGAAATTCGGCTTCTAAGAGCGTAGCGGGCGGTGAAACTGCGAGCGAGCGAGCGAGCAAGAGAGAGAGAGAGAGAGAGAGGGTGAAAGTGGAGGAGAGGAGTAGAGAGTCAGAGAGAGGAAGAAAGCGGGTGGCGGTGCAGGTGCGGTTGCTCGCGGGCCGATCGATTTATCGAGAGGGTGAATAGCTATAAATAGACTGGCCGCGATTAGCGACGCGCTGGTGGGAGTTATTGATATTGGTATTGATACTGTATTGCGGTTTGGGCCATTGACTGGCGAAATCGTATCATAGAATAAACATGACACAACGGAAGGATGCGGGTAAATTCGTGCGATATGCAAGATGTTGCTATAAATCGGCGGATAAGTAGAGCCGTTCGTGCTGAGGGAATCCGAAGGGGGTGCAAGAATTCTGACGTTCCCCAAGGAATTCTTCCGCACCAGAGGCTCGCTATCGGCAGATAAAAATAAGCGCGCTCGTTTCGCGAGCAAAGCTTCTTTCGCGGCCTCTGAAACACCTGCGATCTTGTGAACGAAGATTTTGCAAGTCTGACTAACGTCAAACGCTACGTCCGGCCATGAGCGTCAATTACAGCAGGACGGCGGGCTGTCGGTGAAAATTGGCGTGGCGATCAACACCACTCCGCGCTCGTTTGCACGGTAAACAAAGCTGATTTCGACGGGTTCGCCGGCTTAGCGGCCGATTGGATCAGCCGACGAGGACGGCGAGCGGCACTTAGCAGTCGCTCGCGAATTATTTTCGCGAACTTTGGGCATCTCAGCAGAGTGGCAGTGAGTGGCGCGCCGTGTCGGACAAGGATCCCAATAATCTCATGGATTGCCCCGCGGGAAATCGCAGGATGAATTTCATGATCGATGTCGATGACGCGCATCTGGCACATTCGTCTTATCGGTGCCAGCGTCGGCATCGCGAGCACGAGGAGGTGGAAGGTACGGTACTTTCGCGCGTCCGCGAAGTCTCTCCACTCGGTGGAAGTTCAGTGAATAGGGGAAGAAATCGCGAGGGAAAAGTTGGCGCCGCGTCTCGGGTACGCGTCGGGTGCAGGCGACGTCGCCGCTGATTCCCAATCCTATAAATCGCGGCAGTACGAGGGGCGCAGGGTGACGTCGTTCCGCCGGGATTGTTCGCCGATCAAATGCATTAGGATAGTCTCCGGCATTGAAATAGGGATAGGTGTCGTGACGGCGGAAACTAGCTATTGAAATTCTGCGATAATCGAGGGAAGTTCCGCCCTGTTTGTTCTGCTACGTTTCAGACTCAGAAATCGGCTCGTCTATCCCGGGACCATGGCGGACAGATAGGATGGATGGCTTTATGGGGACATTGCCAAACGGACCGACCGGCGGATTCGCTTTCGGGATGAGTTTTAACCCTACTTTCGAACTAAACTTTCTAATATGTGTATATTCTGAAGGATCAATGTACGTAAGACATATGGAAACTGAAGTCCTTTAAATCGAAAAAAAGTAGGTCAAATGGAACCAAAAGAAGATGATAAAAGAGCTACAGAGTGTTAAAGTATAAAAAAGTAATCTCATATAAAAAAAGTTTATTTAAAACCATTATATAAGCAGTATATTATTAAGTAGCATTATATAAATTTATATAAAGACACAATCAAATATGTGATTGCGAAGTTATAGTAAAATAGAATTTACATTAACGTTACTATTTAACAATCATAAGTAAACATATATTTGTAACAAATGCTTGAAATGGATGCCATTTGATTGAAGACATAACGAAGGTATTGACATGGCGGAGGAAGGATCGTCGAATCATTTCAAAAGTTTGCGCACGATTCTGTATTATAGCTTGATACGAGCATTAATAATGCGTTAGCGAAGTATCCCTTCGTTATTAATAGATTGCACTAAATGTTTTAAATGTCCTCATACATAAAAATTTTGCGGATTCAAGTCTACGGAACATGGAGGTCATGCAATTGCTAATCTGAATAATTATTATTAAATACATTTTCTCACTTGACGGCTGAAATGTGGTGATATTTCATCGTGCATAAACCATATGTTCTGAACATACCGTTCGTCTGTTATAATTTAAATGTTTATTTATGTTTATTTAATAGTAACGTTAACATAAACTTTGTTTTACTATAATTTCGCAATCATTCATATTTGCGATTATGGGTTTATATAAACTATTTCCTTTATTTTGACGAGAGAAATATGCTCTGTATTTCGTAAACATTCTGTATTGAGGTCGAAAGTAGAATCCAAATTTCGATTCGGGTAGCGTTTTCTTTTAAGTATACACACTGAGAAAAAAGCAGTTATATCGTTAAAATCGGCGGTCGGTTTCCCCTTCAAAGAACATTGTGTTTATTAAACAAATTAAGCTTTAGTACAATAAGCTGCGTTGATATAGTTACTGATTAAATCACAACAATTGAATCAATCGATAACTTTTCATCGTAGCAATAATGTAATTCGTTCAATCGAATAAACATTTGCTTGAACGAATTTTCTTCGTTCAAGTAAAGTCTCAATAACTCAACCATTTTTTTCTCAGTGCAGTAAAGAGCTTTTCTAGAATTTGTGATAAGTATATTTTAAGATTATTGTCAAGAAAATCGTTGAATTCCAACTATTATTTAAGAGAAGAAAAGTAAACCGTGAGTAATTGCTTCTCTCAACAGTAGAATGATATTTTTCTAGGTGTATAGAATATATCTATAGTGACGTTTCGAACTTGATTATTAGAGAGGTACGCAAAATTTTCCTTCGAAAAGAAACCCATTTGCGCGTGCCGTGCTCTAAGCAATTACCCTGACGATAACGTGAGAGAAAGCGCGCCGATTAGACGGGTCAGATTAATGGTACTTCGAAGAGATACACAGGACAAGGCTCGAGTAGTCGGGTTTAAAAACCGGATGTGGATTCAGTTTTTGCCGTAATAAAACTTTTTACGGCGATGTTACACTCGCGCGAATCCGCGAAGGAGAAGAATATCGTCATTTGTCCGTGTGAACTTACATGAGGGGAACGTGATAGCCGTTCTTGTCGCGTTCACGTTCATGCACATGCACACATACACACACACACACGTTCACAGACACGCCTGCCACACAATCGCATTCCGCACTTTAATCGCAGCCGTTCATTATACGCCAAGGAGACAGGCAATTTAGGATACCTACGTAAAGCACCGCTATTAGGTCTTGAATTGAAATGTTACCGCACACTTTGTGTGTGTAACTATTCTCCGTCAAACACGTAATATTCGATAGCCAATCGACGGAAAGTTGAAAGCGCGAATTCGCGCGCATGATTTCTGCGCGCAAACAGAAAATTAAAAGGAAAAGAGAAATAAAAAACAAGGAAGAGAGAAGACTACCACGTATATTTAGTTTGTAAACCGCTCGAAAATATGACGATTTCTCTTGGCCCTACACGAAAAAAAACAGTTCTGTTGATGCAACCGAATTTTCGGTTGCTCAGGGATCAGACGAAAACTCGGTTATAGGGACAGAAAAATTCCTTTATGAAGCTTCTATATAATCAATTGTTCTCAGTTGCCTCAACCAAGTTCTAATATCGTTGTATGTTTAGACGAATATTTTCGGTTGCGACAACAGAAATATTAGTTTTTATAACAGAGATATTGTTTTTGATCACCCAATTTTCAGTTGGTTCCTATTTGGTTGCACCAACTGAAATTTTTTTGCGTGTAGCGATAATCTCTCGCGTCCGTTAATTTATGGACAGGCCGTTGCTTGAAATTCCACGTCTTTAAAGGCGATCGATCGAGCAGCGTTCAACTGATAACATCCACGCCGCGCTCGCTCGCGCAAAGGGCGAAACTGCTAGTAGTCGTTGAAAAGCGCCATCGACGAAGAGGCGCAAAATCGAAGGGCAGTCCCGTCGCGCGGTACGTAATCGGGCAACTGCAACGACGAGGGAACGTTTGACGCGAGGACCCATTACGGAAAATTGAACGATGTTGACGGCCGATCGAAGCCCGTGACACCACGGATCTCCCCGAGTTCTCCCCGAATTGCCGGCAGTCGCCGAAATGGTTTGCTTTCGGCGGTCAACCGCTTCTGGTTGATGGACGTACCGGCGATGTGTGGTGCCCTCGCCGTCGATGACAGCCACCCATGGACCGGTCACGTAATTCCCCGAACACCCATTCGGGACCCGGAGTAAGGTGTGACGTCGCCAATCGCCGAGAACGTATCTCTCGTCCTTCGATATCTCATAAATGATTTTTATCCTGTCCGACCCGAAACACAAATTTACGTGTCGTTGCGCTTCTTCCAGAGATTGCCGCGGCAGTCAATCGAACTGTACTGCGGAAATCAAGCGGTGTTGCGAGTTGATTGTTAACGTTGTCTTCAAAGGATGCTCCCTTTGACTTCCCTTTGACCTCGTTTTCTCCCTCTCTCTCTCTCTCTCTCTCTCTGTCTATGTCTCTCTCGTTACTCGATGTGCGCAAAGTCGACGCGCGAAACGGACTTTGAGCGATTATAGTCCATGGAACGAGACTTCCGGTTTTACTCTAATTAAAGATGCGGGTGACAAGAAGCGGGCGAAAGGTCCGCTTTGTCACTTGCTGCCGGATAATCACATAATCAGAGGGCTGCACGACGAAAAGCTTCTTGGTACTTTAGCGCGGTTTGCCGCTTCACATCTTGTATACGCGATGGAATGTAGATACCCGTGTCCTCTCGCGTTGTTTTCGCAGCTATTGATTTCAAATATATACAGTTTCATTGGTTATTGCAGAAAATTGATATTCCCGTAAATTCATTCTTGCTCATCGCGCGCGTAATCCATGCATTCCGGGTTTTCGCGTGTTGATCGATGAGTCACTATTTACCGAACTAAATGACAAATAATGAAATGTTTGCAGGAGAAATGATTAGGCTGTGCTTTGTTATCAGCTCCCATCCGCTAATTCTGTCCTATTTCGAACAAGTGGATATTAAAGTCGGCGATTACTTCTAAGAAGAGAACAAACTTCCTTCACGCTGTTGTTCGTTCAATTATCGATTTGATTATCGAATCAGCAATGGGCATTGCTGATAAATATAAAAGTACTGATGCATCTTCTGGGGAATTACTTAATATTTCCGATATCTACGTATATATCTATCCGGGGGAGAAGGAAACGTTTCTTGTGAAGAAAGAAAAGAAATATTCGTTATACATCAAGAGTGGGCGCACTTCTTCACTGATTAAATCAATACGTATACTGTCACTTTAATTACGAGCCCCACCGTTCAGCGAAATGGCGAACGCTTCGTTGAAGATAGGTTGAATACTTCTTTCCGGTCGCGTACAGGCACTTTAATGCGGACCGTCGCGTGTGTCCGCAGAAATCTCTCTTCTTCCCGGTAGCGCCTGCTCGTTAGGCGATGGCGGGCGGAAAAGCGTTCAAAGTACAAAGCTGGCAATCATTGCAATTTTCCGCATTGTATGCCAGGAGATGCAGCTACGTGAGGAAAATCATTGTTTGCGATTCAATATGGGGAGAGAACGCAGAGGGTGGAAGAGAAGGAGAGGGAAGAGAGAGGGAGAGAGAGAGGAGAGAGAGAGAGAAACAGAAAGAGAGAGAAGGAATGAGCGAGTAAGAGGGATGAAGAGGCTGAACTAGCGCGCATTCATGAAGGCAACGGCCGAAGAGATTGCGAGCAATAATTTAGAAAACGGGAAACGGCGCGCTTGAAAGAAAGACCAGCACGATGCCTGGAAACACAATAACTTGGGGGTGGATTCATGTGGCGCCGCCGTCGTCGCTGGTGCTTATGGATTCAATCGCACAGATGATAAATTTTCATCGGAATTGCAGCGAACTCAATTACGGCGCGCGATCCACTACCCCCTCGCCACGATTAAAGTTGCGGCCTCACGACGAGTGACACGGGGAAAGAGTTTCAGTTCATAGAACTGAATGGGAACCGGACAGAAAGACTCACTGACCAGAAACAATATCTGTATTATCTCAAACTCGTCATTAGAAGTAGGAACTTTTAATCCTGTCCTCGATGCGCGCAAAAAAAAGATTTCAATTTGAGTAACGGAATAAAGACCAGACGAAAAGACTGACGAAATTTAGAGAATAATTTAGAGATTCGGAGACCAAGGCTAGATGCTCTATATTTAAACATTTTAAAGTTACAATTTCTTAGGCAACTAATTGTTATGACTGACTGTATAAATATAGAGGCAATCTTCTTCTATGTATTAATGCCCGCCACGACTCTGTTAACTATATATTCTGTTTTGTAATAACCAAAATACGAACATGCAGCATCATAATCATCTTACCCTGATATTGGGTTCAGTTCCTTAATAGTGCAGGGTAAGAAGGCCACGTATAAAATATGAATTCTGATTAATAGCTTCAGAGTCTTCGCGAGAGGTCTCCACGGCCCTCCTGCCGGCCTTTAATTATGGGCCAACTTTACCTCGTCCGCCCATATGTTCTATTTCAATCGTTTTATAAATAAAAATCTATTATCAAAAACAATAAATCATACATTTACAAGAAATTTCATTCTAGCTATTAACACATCGCTTAATTTTATTCAATTACGATGGAGAATATTAACACAAAATTTCGAGAGGCTCGAAAACTTACTTTGCTATTATCAAATCAGTTCTTTCTATCTCTTAACTGTAATATTACTCCGATTTTAGTGAAACTTGGGGAAAAGTATTCTAAAAGGACTATTTCGCGATTTTGTACTCACTATTTCTTATAAAATAAATAGTAAAAAAGCACACGAGCAACATACTTTTGGGGACATTTAGCTTCGGTCTTTCTTATACATGACTGTGACTGGAAACATTTAGTTGCGTTAAATTGAGATAACTGAAAGTAGTTCTTTTACAGGATCTTCTACAGAAATCTTTCTATTCCTACAACCGAGTGCTTCGTCTAGTCCGCAGGTAACAGAAAATTCAACCAACGGAGTTGTTTTTTCCGTGCTTATAATACAGCACTTACGCGCTGTACGATCCTATTCAGCCCGCTAAGCGCATCTATCTTTAAGAACGTTACGGAGTATTTACGAAAATGGCAAACGTGCGACAGACACATTACAATTAATATTCATAGGGTATCACAACCTTCTTTCCTGCGCATGTCTCACCTCACCATATAGATTAATAATTAAGGGAACGAGTGGCATTTTCAGATCGCTTAAAAACTCCTCGCCAAAGCGGAGCACAACGAGGAAATGTTAGTTTTCCCTCGTACGACGTTCCTCGATAAATCACGTGTGTGTCTATGCAAAAGCGCGTGGAAGGAAAATTTGAGTTCGTATAACCAGACGAAAACTCATGACCCAGGAACGATAGCTTTGTTATCGCGACAGGAAACACTCGTCTGAACATTCGGCTGCTTCAAAACTCGGCTACGGTAATTGAGAACGATTGACTGGATAGAAACCTCCCACAGAGGAAACTTGCTACAGTCGACTGATTAAAAGTTGCAGCACTTTTCCTCGATGAGTTTTGTATTGCAGTGCATTCCGTATCAAATAGGAGATTTCTGATTGAATCAGTAGGAATACTTCACCACGGTAATTGATGAATATTCATTGATTTTCAGTAGAAACACTCCCACTTTACTGCTCCATTTTATATCTCACTGATTTGGACCAATGGAGGTAAGATTTTGCTGCAATATCCATAAGTATACAGCTTCATTATACGCTATGCCAAATCCAACTTTCTGCGTTCGTGACGATGGAATAGTTTCCACGCGATTTGCGTGCAATGACACTGTCTGTATTTGCCAACTGCATTAATAGTAATAGGAACAGTCGCTACTATCAGCTCATCCTTTCAGCGAGATCTTACTGATCGCACAAGCTATACTTACGATTGCACCATTAGTTATAAGTATAGCATTTCAATGGAGAATACACTGATTGTACTTTAAAGAGCACTAAATGCGAAATTCGTTATGATAGTCATTGAGTTGCAATCTTTAGTCGACTGTACACGGAAAAAACAATTCTGTTGGTGCAATCGAATTTTCGATTGCTCAGGGATCAGACGAAAACTCGGCTGTAGGAGCAGAAAAATTCCTTTATGAGGCTTCTGTATAATCAACTGTTCTCAGTTGCCTCAACCGAGTTCTAATATCGTTGAATATTCAGACGAATATTTTCGGTAACAAAAGAAATATTAGTTTTCATAACAGAGATATCGTTTCTTATCATTTAATTTTCAGTTGGTTCCTATTTGGTTGTACCAACTAAAATTTTTTTTGCGTGTATATTCGCGGCTAGATAAGCTGTTCGCTATTTTTTGTATCGGAACGCATCGTGCTATCCAATGGGAGAATTCTTTCATTGGACGAATGCGTTTCGGTCACAAAAAACAGCGGATAGCTTATCTAACCGCGAATGTACAAGCAAGGTTTTTCCCGGTCTCCAGATAACAGAAAATCAGTTACACGAACCGAGCATTTTTTCCATGTAATTGAATGCGGTGCAACAAGCGCCGACTCCCTCGCGGCGATGGATCGCGCGTCACGACACCAGCGTCGACGAGGGAACTAACGTCGGAAACGTAACCACGCGGACGACGCCTTCTTGTTAGAGTTCAAACATCAGGTGAGAGTGCGCACAGCCCTCGCTGATTCATCTCGCCAGCGATGGCAGCGAGTTCTTCGCCCAACGTGGCCGTAAAGTGGAACAATTTCTATCAGTAAGGACATTGCACCCGACCGTGCGGTTGTAATGCCGTAACTGCGCGGTGCAACTAGATGCGATAGGTCGGAGGGGGTCCATCAGTTCGCCACAGCGGGTGTGTATTAACCCGACGCTGTTACGATCGTGCATAATGCACCATGGTAGCGATCAAGCCCGGCGTTTACGCGGTAACGTAGTCAGTTTTTCCACGCTTATATACCACCTCAATTTTCCGTTGGCCGAGCGTTGCTCGCTCACGCGTCAATTTGCAACGGCATGTACGTCCCTTGTCGATGTCGATATTACAGTATTACAGTGGCGCTTTAAGTACGGAATACGGAGTTACCGTTACCTCTATTACCGTTATCCGAAATAGGGCTATGCACTGAATGAAGCACCCTGATGAAGCGTGGAACTCTGAACGCAAAGTTACAAAGTTTGCGCAGAGGTCGGATCCATCCGACGGACAACGAGGACTGTCGTATTCTATTGAAGTATAAGTTAGACAGGTCCAACCATTTCCAAAATTTCAAGCCTTTCTCTCTTTCTCTCCTTCCTTCTCTTTGCATTTCCCAGCAACGAACGCACGTAGATTCGCGCGGTGCGCGAGCGCGAATAGGAGGAGCTGGGCGAAAAATCGAGAATCGATATCGCGCTGCAAGTTTAATCGCTGGTAGAACGAGTCTCCGGCCTCCTTCCGGCAGCATCGAGCTAACCGCGACTTTGGCACGGGCGGAACATCGTTGTCGACAATTTCCTCCTCGTTACCCGCAGGGTTACAGAAATCTTAATCGAGCATTAAAAGGGAACTAGGGATTGAACGAAGGAGCGAGTGAGGAAACGACTAGAAAGAGAAAGGGAGAGAGGAAAGAAGAGAGAGAGACAAAAAAGAGAGAAACAGAAAGATAGAGAGAGTAGAAGAGGAAAATAGATAAACAAAGAAAAGAGGAATAAAAAAATAGAGAGGGGGAGATAGAGAGGGGGAGAGAGAGAGAGAGAGAGAGAGAGAGAGAGAGAGAGAGAGAGAGAGAGAGAG
>NW_022639487.1:2351073-2364040 GCF_010583005.1 Odontomachus brunneus | reverse complement strand
AGAGAGAGAGAGAGAGAGAGAGAGAGAGAGAGAGAGAGAGAGAGAGAGAGCGGAATGATAGAGAAAGCGAGGACGGTTAATGGCGTGCGGTTCCTGTTTCCGTATTATCTATGCAGACACATTTAAGCGTTATTCTCGCGGGGTTGTATTGAATTTCCCATACGACCGATCAGCGATGTCGCAGTGGGATATCGCGGGCGAAGCTGGGAAAGGATCGGGTTGCACGCACGCGAGCTCGCCCAAAGCAAATTTTTGGGGATTTTCCGCGTTGCCTTTGCGTACGGAAATGTGGGGCTCGAGGGAAAGGATGAAAGGGATGCGAGGCGAAGAGTAATGCGGTTGAGTGTGTTCGTCGGGGAGAGGACTTTACCGGTGTGCGTCCTTCGCTACGATTGGCCAACCGGCTAGCGACTTTTCCATACGGTCGCGTGGAGGAGGGATAATGCAAAAGCAATTTCTTTGAAAGGAAATATCGCGGAACGGAGCTTGATCGAGTGGTGCGCGCTACGTGACGCGCGTCCCGTCTCCTTTTCTCGCGTCCATGGAAATCGAGAATCGAGTCGCAGTATACGCTTCTGAGATTTATGCGCGTCATATACCGGGGCGGGATACGCGGACAATCGGAGGCATATTATCGATGCTCGAATTGCGGTGTCGCGTCAGAGAGATGTTTCTCGCAATTATTTCGCATGCGCAGTCTCCGCGAGAGGAAAAGAGCGCTGATAAACTCCGTGCGAAATATCTTCTCGCGACAATTTCATGTATCTTATGTTGAGTATACAATGAGCGAATTAATTACGGACGAACCGCAAATTTTCGCTTTATAGAATTGAAAAGATAATAATAATAATTTATTGATTGTTTATAAGTATAAAAAAAAGAAAAGAAAAACAAATACGTAAAAGCACATAATGTTAGCGGCCAAATGCTGAGGCAGCAACTTTGCAGTTGATTTTAATGCCTAACCTAACTTAACTAATCTAAACTCTACACCTGATGAACAAAAAAAATTTGAATCTATTGTATTTTTCTATCTAAATTTATATTTAAGTTATAATTCGGTAAGGTGTTCAGCAATATAGTGCAAGACGTTTATGCTTTCATGAATCTGTGTAGAACATCTTAATTCATTAATATATACATTAATACATAGAAGAAGATTGACTCTCTCATATTACATACAGTCACTGACAACAATTACTCATTTGAGAAGTTGCAACTTGAAAATTCTTAAGCATAGAGTATCTATCCCCTATATCTAGTTTTACATACGTATAATAAGATGCAAAAGCCACGATTCACCGTAACGAAATCAGCCAAGTTATTTTTCGCGTGCGACAGGATTACGCGAGCGCATGCAGAAAGATAAATAAGAAGAGAAGAAGAAGAAGAGCGGGAGAGGAAAACGAGAAGCTAGCATATATAATGCAGAGATGCACACCCAAGAGATGTGGGCGGAAATAAACACTCTTTTAAGTGGAGTCCGCATTCTCGCAAGGATTTGCTTTCCAAAGTCGCGAGGAAAGAGAAAACGTACGATCCGCGGATTCTTCGTAGATCCGCGGGCCGATGAGAGACGGGAATTCACGACCGGTCTACGGGGAGATACATCGCGGAACGCTCCTTCGACATCCTGAAATCCGGAATCTCGGCGGAGATTCGAGTACGAGACTTTGGCGTTGGCAGTTCTGCCTCGTGAATTTTTCGAGGATGCTGGAGGAGGCTGAACGTTCTTTCGCGAACGTCTTAGTGAAACATCGCAGTTATACCTCACAAATGAAAATTGTTTCGCAACTATGAAAGTAACCCTCGCAGGCAGTCACTATTAGGGATCGTCTACAATAAGGTCGCAGTTACGTTTCACAGTCGTAATACTGATCTGTGAATCTATCGTGTGTCTATTTCCTTTGCGTAAATTCGTGAAAAATGAAAGCTTTCACTGAATTCGATAAAACTTTTCATTTTTTACGCGAAACTTTTCAATTTCCAGAGTTCACGCGAAGGAAACACACATGATTGATTCACAGACCAGTGCTACGACTTTGAAACGCAACTGCGACCGCATTGTAGACGATCCTTTATAGTCAGGCTTTTATAGTCGATTCCCCTTGTCTAACTTTCGAGCAGGTACTTGATTTCGCAAGCGAAATTATCATTTCGACTCTCAATACTGACTCAGTGGTTAAAGGTTAAAAGTTTCACCGGGTTTAAACGTTATCGACATTACAAGCACGTGTCGTTACTGGAAACGATATCCAGAAACGACCCAGAGACGTGATTCCAGCCGGGCGACCACCCACGCTGATCGAATTAAAGGACCGGTCTTTCGTCAAAAGCCAAAAGACAATTGTCCGTGTTAGTGAGAGAAACGTAATACGCTGAAAGCGTGTTTCCGACGAGAAGTAGAAATGGCGTTCTCCAAAGTAGTCTCCGAAATGTTACCGCAGTGGACAGTTCCGCGGGAGAGTATACTTTGAAGCTTTTTTTGAACTTTTGCGCTTTATTGTAACGCTGTCAGTCTCGAAACTTTTCCGACACACCATGTATATTGCGGCAGGCGCAGATACGAGTTATTGTTGATACGATGAGACAAAGAAATGGAACGTCCCGTTGTCACTGTCGAGACGGACAAACGTCAAGTCCCGTTGTGATAAATCAACAATCTCTCCAAAATTTTGAAGCCGGGTCCGAGCTTCTCAGACTGAAAAGCTCGACGCGAAAACCTTGTTTTATATATATATATATATGTATGTATGTATGTATGTATGTATATATATATGTATATATATATATATATATATATATATATATATATATGTATATATATCTTCAAAAATAATATATCTTCTCTCTTCAATATACAAAAATATAATATTCGTTAGAGGTATTTATCGCAACAGGCGATCACAATTAACGAATGGATTTACGAGTGAACAAATTTATATAAATTAAACGATATTTTCGGGTAAAAATCCGTTTAATCTTTAACTGTCCGCGCGTCGGTTCGCCCATCACTCCACAATTTGGGAAAGCGCGCGGTCGCGAAACCGCTGTCCTACATTTGACGGAGGCGCGAGCGCGGAATAATCGTAATCCGAGGATTTGTTCATTCGTCTCGTGGATAAAATCACGGATCACCCGTAATTACGGCCATTATGTCGGTGATAAAAACAACATACGTTACTACTCGTTCGGTTATCGTAAGCGGACATATAATGCTGTAATCATATAACGTGATTACAACAATTTTCAGTCAGTCACTTTAACAATCAGATATTTTGTTTTGCGCGCATTTACGTGCGTACGATTTGTTTTAATTGTGCTCCAATTGGCTATCATTGTAATATATTTATGTGTGTGTGTATATATACATGTGTGTGTGTGTGTGTGTGTGTGTGTGTGTGTGTGTGTGTGTGTGTGTGTGTGTGTGTGTGTGTGTGTGTGTGTGTGCACACATATATACATCCAGCTCTCCTCTGCAATTTTTGTGGGAGCAGATTAAGGTGAACATAAAAGTCCGTTTTGTGATATTCGCAATAGTCGAGATATTATTTAAAAAAAATTGGTGAATGATTACTTACGATATGGTACGAGATGAGCTGTAGTGGCAATGTGTACTGTTATATGCTTGTGCATTAAGTCAAATTAAAAAAAAGCTCTATTATTTTGCAAACAACCACGTAGATTTTTAGTTATTAATGAAAAAAAATTGTTACATGATTGTGCGCGATAATGCACAAATCTTCTTTAATTAATATCTAAAAATCTATGTAGTCATTTGCAAAATGGTAGGGGGTTTTTTATTCAGTTTGATCTAATGTATAAATATACAACAGCAGACGGCTCCATTACATTCATCTATCATATCGCGCGTGATCATTCACTAATCTTCTTGAATTAATATCTCGAGTTTTATTGCGAATGTCGCAAAACAATATGGGACTTTCATGTTCACTTCAATTCGTCCTATGTTCCCACAAAAATTGCGAAGGAGAGTCTGGAACACTGTGTGCGTGCGTGCGTGCGTGCATGTGTGTGTGTCGTTCGCATGTATAATCTATAATTTTGATATTAATATTATGATATGCTCCACAGTTAGCATAATATAGCTATTACGCGGTGAAATATCCGAGAGCCGTTTCTCTCCACGAAGATCTCGTAACTTTTGTCATGTATATCAGGGACATGATACGAGCCGTCGCTTCGAGTGAAATGGGAGGGGAAGGGACGACGGGAGTTTCCGGAAATCCCGACATGGTAGCTCGTGTCACGATATTATCGTAGCTGATCTTTGATCCCCGGAGAGAGCTATATCTCAACCTATTCGCTTGTCGATCGAACCTGGTTACTCGAAGCCCGTGTAACCCTCCAAGTTATGTTTTCAATGGAGATTTGTCCGTTCCTAACTTCTGACACACGCGATGTCAGAAGCACGCTTTTCGCGGATTTAAGATATTGCGACGCGAGATCGCAATGTCGCTGTAATTTTATATTTTTATTATTGTCATCGTCGAATGATGTTTCTAGCGACGAACGAAATTTATCCGTCTTTTGAACGGCCGCAGTAGAATCTTTATCACACGCTTCATCACATACACTCGTGCGGCAGCGCCCGATTCTTGTGCCATTACGCAAAAATCGCTACGTCATGAATTTTTACATCGAAGTGTTGGCAAAGTTCGCAGTTTCAAGTGCATCTTGAGTCGTGCAACGCGGTCGTTTTGATGGGTATTCTCGAGCAGCATGAAGGCGAACGTTATGGCGAGGTTACCGAACTGTGGTAGGATTACACGTCGTACACGCGAAAATAAAGAGCGTTTATTCGTTCTCGCGCAGTTCCTTTCCCGAGTCGGGCTCTAATCTTTTCGGCTATACAGCTCAGAGTCGCCGTTCGGCCATAAATCGCAACTCGCGCGCCGCGATAAACGATACATCGAAGTAAATCTCAAGTAACTCTGTTTCTCATTGCGCACAGTCGAATGAAATTTCATGTGTCAAAAAAAACTACAGAACTTCGAAACTTTTAGTAATTTCGATGTTTCTTTTTTCTTATTTTTTTTTTTTAATGAAAGCTAATATTTAAAACAACTTTATTAAGTCAGATTTTCGTCTTTTGCTTCCCTTATTCTATCTAAATCAGACATAAAAAAGTTAGATTTAACAAAGATTTTCAATCAAATAATAGATAACTCATATTTCATATCTTATCTAATCTAACATTAGGCACAGATGTAACATTGAGATTAAATATTTAAAACCCTTATTATTATTTTGAAAATAGTTATACAGATTGGTATAGTCTCACTAAATTTCATCTTAACAAACAAGATTAATTGTTAAATAATATTAATAATATTTGATTTTAAGTTAATAAGAACTACTAAATCACAATGAGACTAAATTATTACTATTATGTCATCAATTTTTTAAATAATTACTGTTCTCGAAGTAATAAATTTTAAGCTTCCGCATCTATCAGAATTATTTGAAAAAAAGTTTCTAAATCTAACTTCTGTAAGTCTAATTTAGAAGAAAGGAAGCGAAAAGCAAAATCTAACTCGACAAAGTTGCTCCAAATTTCATTAGTTTTCATTAAAAAAAAGCATCGAAATCGGCTCAAAACTTTAGACTTTTTCGAAACATGAAATTTAATTTGACCCTACTGCGCAGCAGTTGGCGCGTCATTTTATCATTACGCTAAAATCCTCATTTATTCCTCGTCGACGAGGAGCAGACCTGCGAGTGCTACGCTTTTCCTTCAGAACTGTTCGTGGAATTTTCCAAGGACGACGCAGTCGCGTCGTGTTAAAAAATTCACCGATGCACGAAGTTGCCGGCACGATTTAAAGGACTGCATGCGGCGCGTCGATGGCAAGCCGCCGAATTCGAGGGAATTGCGCCATAGTCACGAAAGCAAATACTACGATCGTCACTACCGCCGATGCATAGTGATGTCTGACCAGAGCGCGAGATCCCCTACTTCCCCGCAGTGGAAACAATCGACTCGAGTCCGCCGTTAAATCCCCGCAGTCGGAACTGCCATCACTGATTTATCATACAAATAGCGGTGCGCCAAATATACGGACACGCATACGTATGTGTGTATACACGCGTGCCGGTAGACAGTAGTCGTTTCAGCCCGCGCGATCGCTTTATTCGCCATTATTCTTCCAAGTGCCGCTCGTTGGCAATTTGCGCGGCTCTCGTGCGCGTTATTTTTAAACCGCGGTGGGAATCGTTGCATTTACGGAATTAAACTGTAAATGCTTCTTAATGCGCGCCGATTCCCCGTATGTTTCCTGCGTATGTATCGCTGCATACATTTGTGCCGCTCGAACATCTCGCGCGCGTAACGCTCGAAGAACCGAATAAAGCGATAGCATTACGTATTACCGCCATCCTGCCGTACAACACTCGGATGCAACGTGCCTCGCGCATCAAAGTAACACGAACTCGCACAACAATCTCTGAATACAGATACCTTTGAAATATAATCAACGTGCACATAAGCGAATTATGTTATTTTCCGATATCTAAAAACGGAGAGATAAAATTTAATTTAATTTTTATACTTTCTTGCACGGTTCTGATGAACATCAACATTGACAATAATTAAGCTTTCGAAACATTCATTAAAAAAAATATGATCTTATCTTTAGCGGAATTCTTTTGTATATAGCCTCAAGAAGATTTTAAAAAATCCCAAAAAGTATTTTTTTTAAATTCCAAAAAAGAACTCTAGTTGCAAGGTGTTCTTTTTCCTGCAAACTTAAGTTATTATAATTATAGCGACAGGTGTCGCAATGGACTTGTGAAACAAGATATGCTTCGATGAAGATGCAATGAGATGCAAATAATTTCTCAATAACGAACGTTTGTAAATATTTTTCATGTAAATTACATCTTATTTGTATTGTACATCAACTGTAAGCTATATCCCGCGAGCGCTCGATTACGGTGACAAAAAATATTTTTTTGAAACAATTTAGTTCGAAACAACAACGGGTGCGACATAAAGATAGGATCATGGAGGCTACGTAACGTGAGTATCGATCGATGAAATGTAATAAAATATCAGCGCGCTTAACGCGCACATGTCGCTCGGAATTCTGCTTATAGTGGGACATAAAGCGTTTATCTGCTCATAAAAAGTTCCCCGCTCGAATTTCATCTCAATGCTTTTCATTGTTCGGCCCGCTTGTCATTACATAGAACGGGCAGTTTATCCCGCGAACCGATAAGCGCTTTATTTGCAATCATCCAATATAGTCTCACGCACAATTTGAATTAATTTTGGCCCGAGGAAATATAAACTTTTCCCTTGAAAACACGGAATGTACATATTATGAAAAATTCAAGCGTGGTAGAGGGAGAAAGAGTGAAGAAGATTTCTCCCGAATCGAGAGTTTAGTTCTACATTAACCCTGGGCGAATTGAAAAGTGATGGGATATTAAATAATTCTAAAATATCCTTTCTTGAATCTCAGTGAAATAATAAATAGCAAGACAATAGTCAGCATTTTTTTATACTTCGAAGTTCTCTATTGATCCTTCAAATTTGACTGAATTTTCCAAGATTCCAACTTGATTTAATTCAAAAAAGAGAGAGAGAGAGAGAGAGAGAGAGAGAGAGAGAGAAAGAGAAAGACAAAAGTATCATTTGCCTAATTATCGAGGTCCAAACTTTTCAATGTTTCAACTGTTCGGAGCGAACAATGTTTCGTGATATACATATGATAAAAGAGCAGAAGCAAGTAGACTTGCATGCGTTTCTCGTGAGTTGAGGAACTTGATCAGGTATTGAGAAAGCAGCGAACGTACATTTACACGAGAACGACGTCGTAGACGCTGTAATCTAATAATTCAGGTCCCGGCAGAAATTGCAATTTAACCCAATCCGCGGGAGTCTAAGTGGTAATTTCAAATCCAAATGTGCCGTCTATTTCGTCGCGTCGCTAGTTCGCTGCGAGGCCGAAGTGAAACGCGCGTATGCTACCGGTGCGCGATGGTTTTTCAATCTCTCGACATTCGTTCGATCACAAAAAAAAAAGAGAAAAAAAAAATGATTAAATATCGACAAATGAGGTTTTGGATCTTTCGTTAGTTATAATAGAAAAATCGGGAATATCCGATCGTGTTCTATCAGATATACGAGATCGTCGCATGAAGAACTATTCCACGTAATACCTACTTTTAATCGTTTTTTGTCTTCACATAAGAGTTGGTAGACTGCGTATTTTTATCGACGTATGAACGTATACTGTGCAAAACGCGCATTGCGCATATAGACTTTTGTGCAGAGAGTAGGAATTGGGTCGACGCGAGTCCAGAGGGTCGCAAAAGGCGCGCGCTTTCGTCGAATTCTCGACGTAGCTTCTCTCCCGCAATATTACGATATTACGTATAAGTAAAAAATAAACGTATTGGGCCACGAGGCGATCACCAGTTTTCTCGTGCCTATCTGGCAATCTTGCAAAATGGAAATGCAAATCGAGAACGCAGAGTCAGTGCTCTTTTTAATCAAAGAGCTACCGACATCTGCGCATCGCTTCAGTCCGAATTACACGGGTAAAGTAATCCTTTATCCGCGAGAGAGGACGATCCCCTTCGACCCTTCAAGAAGCTGATCCTTCTCTCTCTTTTTCATCCTTTTTCTTTTTCCTTTTTCATGCGGACTTTATGGCGATATTCTTCACAAAAGGCCGTAAAGTTTTTATCTATATATAAGTATCACTAGATGACAAAAATCGTTGGAAATATGCTTTCAAAATAATATCTTGAAAACGATATAACCACATTCAGAAGTTATTACTTACTTTACTTAAACACTTAAAACATTTATTTCCTTAAATTTTTGTGAGTTTGCCAAATAAATAAACGAATTGATGAAATCAGAAGCGAGAAAACATATGCTAAAAATGCTTGTGCTGAAAAATACGTCAAAATAAAAGATTATGTCCATAAAATGACACTTATGATCGATTATGCACATTTGTAAAATATTCCGAAAACTTTTGTCTCGCTCCAACAGTCAACAAATAGCCACAAAATTAACATGACAAATTCGTGAAAAAAGGTAGACTAAAGAGAAAGGTTGCGTTGACTAAAGAGAAATGTCACGTTAATTCTACGGTTGTTTATCGTTTGTTAGGACAAAAGGATCATTTTCGATGTATTTTACGAATGCGGTCATCCAGTGAAAAATGACTTATCGATCGACGTCGATCAATAAGTCATTTCTCACTGGGCAATCGATCCCAAGGATCATTTTATCGATATATCCCTTTATTTCAGCGTATTTCGCAAGAATTTTCATGCATGCATGGTTTTCTCGCTTTTACTGTCATCGTCCTAAAGAGGTGAGAGACCAGGAGCCTTAATGTAAGTCATAAAGTGGCAGAGACTTGGCCATGCTGAATATTATATCGCGCGATATTTCGAGCCGGCTGTTTATTCAAACGCTATGTTAATACCGTACTGCGTTAGCGTGTCGCTTTATAAGCTTTCGTCGCGGAGAATCGCGGCGATTCTCCGATCATTAAGTCCGTCGTAAACGTTCGGGATGTGTTCCGGCGTATAATTTCGCGTTCAGACGTTGCGCGGGTAAGATTTATGCGACACAATATCTTTCTATGCCTCCCTCCGCCGCAAGAGAGAGAAAGAGAGAGGAGAAGGGGATGGTGGAAAGATAAGGTCATACGCATATTACATCACCGAGTGAGTTAAGGGACCGTTGCTCACTGTCAAAGGATTCCAGAAGTTTAATTAATTCCTGAGAAGTGGGCCACGTCATCCGACGATTCGACTAAATCATTTTTATTCAGATATTCGCGGGGAGACTGGGGAGATCGATAGACGCTGGTATGCCGCTTCAAACGTTACATATTTGAGCATGGTAGACTTCGAACCTCTAACGCAACTATAAAAATGCTCCGAGAGGTAAAGATACTCGCAAACTCGATGTTTCCGTGTAAAAGATGAGATTTCAAATTTTATGGATAACAGTTGGCTTTAATTATTGTTACGTTATCATGAATATTTCTAATATTCTACACGATACACTTAGTTACCGTGCAAATTTCACAACTCATCATTTCATCTATACACGGAGAGAATATTGTAATAAAAATTACAATACAATTTTAGTAATGTGGAAATAAACTGACACGATAAAAATTATAATAAGGCATAGTAAAAGTGACCATGAATTTAGCAGAAATTACCATAAATGTATTAAAAATTATTATGTTTACTACTTTTACTATGTTTTATTATAATTTTCGTAATAGTGCTATTCCGCCTACTAAAATTGCATTATAATTTTTACTAAAATATTTTCCGTGTATATTTTGAGACATCGATTTTACGTTTAATTTTAAAATTCTATAGACAGATAAGATCTATAAGATATATATGATACTTCCGAATTCGTTAATTAAACGAATGTTAACAACGGCACAAATGGGTGAGCGCGCGCTGTTCGGACTGTATGCCGTGTAAACGTAGAGCGTGAAAACTGCGGCGAACGTAGCCAATGTAAATACAGTGTTTGGTATCCTGCGAACGGACAGAAAACAACCCTCGTGAGAGAGGAACGTTATTCTGTATTCAACGACTCGATGTAACTTTATAGACAAACCTAAGCGATTCGATGCGAGTTCTCTACACGGAAAAAAAATTAGTTGAATTAATCTAAATTTGGAACACTTTAAAACCAGATTGTTTGGTAAGAAATGAACGAACCATAAACTTTGGTAATTAAGATAACCAGACAATTTCTGGTTACATGTGTTAAAGTAACCAGATAAATGTGGTTACAGTAATATAAAAATATACATTCACATCTCTTATTATAAAATTTTATTATTTTCTCAACTGAAAGCTCTTTCTTAAAATGTTGATTATTTTGCTTGAAATTAACTATTTTATTGATTCAATATTATATTGGTATGTTAAAAACTCGCCTTTATCCTGGTGAGACTTGAACCCCCGGATTGTGAATCTACGTCACTTATAACGTCACTTCTCCAATTGATAGATTTGTTAGGTATTGTTCATCTATGTTGTGACCAATATTCTGTACACATTTACGAGCGAATGTCGGTTTGATCGTTGCGCAGTATAATCATATCACAAAATAATTGCGCAACGACACTTACTAAATCGACAGCTCTCGGTTCTGCACGTATGTACAGAATACTAACCCAGCGTTGCATATCAGAATATATGAGTATAATAACCAAAAGTTCTGTTTAGTTCAATCAACAGTTGTTTGACCAAACATTAATCACGTTAATCCAAGTATGCTCTGTCTATTCGCGTGTAGTCCCAAACACTTGAATGTTATTACTACATACACCGGTAACCAAACTCTGACTGATATTATGACTGAATATTCTGGTTGCATAGCATACAGAATATCTCGTTGTGGTAACCAGAAAGTTTGTTTGTCTTCACCAAAACTTGCTTAATCAAACACGTCACGTTAATTCAACTAGGCTCTTTCTTCCGTGCGACAATAAATACAGAGTTTTATTTTGCATTTTCTCCCCCGCGCATTTCGCGCTGAAAATGAGAAATGTACTCATCCTCCACACGCGAAAAGCATAAAAAGTACCTCTTGACTCATCAAGACGTTCGATCGCGGCCGAATCCCCTGAAAATCGACGAAATTGACGTCTCACTTTCGTCCCTCTACTCGTCAAGCTCCGGATCCCTCATCGATGGCTGACTCCGCCGAGCCGCCTTCTCGCGTTCTTCCGATCTCGTCGCAGTTTGTAACGAGGAGTTTTCCGCACCATCTGGCACTTCCGATTTTATCGCCTCGGAATCGACAGTCTGATACTCGACCGGCTTTGTGGGAACATACGGGACGTTTCGAACGACGAGTCTTTTCCTACGTCCTTCTGACCGTCCAATTCTGATGTCAGTGTAAATCTAGCGTCAGAATTTATCGCGTATGATCGACACTTCGTCGATAGCCAGATTCCTGTCGGAACACGCGAGATTCTGATGGTACTCGAATTTATTTCCGAACGATTTTCTACCGACAAGAACTCGGCGATGCGCTTTCTCGCAATTTCTCCGAATTTAATCCCCGAAGTTACGTTATTTACCGACCGACCGACCCGGAATACCCTCCGTATTCAACTCGAGAGAGGAATTTAATCGGTAGCTCTGGTACTCTTTGCGGAATCCCGCTTCGAAATTCGCCGGCCGATCGCACGAGCGAGCAGCGTCCAGAATCGTCCAGCAGATAATCGACGGATAGACCGCGATCGACCTGCATAAGTACGGGGAAATTTCGGTCTGTGGCTGTTATCTCGTCCTGGATTTAACCCTCGTCATCGGCCGCCAACGAGGACGGTCGCAAGACGACGTCATCTAAGGTAAACGCTTCTTTCCCGACGAAGCCGCTTTCAGCAGCAACGCTCGCATCGATCGAAGCCGCCTCGTGTCGCCTCTCTCAGCTGGATCTCTCATGCTCCCCGATCTTCTCATCGAGATATAATGGCGTGGGAGACAGCGGAAAGTTTGTTCGGGACGACTTGGTCGGTGCGTTCCTTCTGGTTTCTTTCCTCTTCTCACTCGTTTCGAAGCGGAGAGCGACCCAGAATCGCCAATTGGGACGCCCTTAATTACTCGAGTAGTTGGCAAATTTACCCGAGCGACTCGCCCCCCCTCCCCCTTTAATCCGCCGCTAAGTAGAAAGGGTATTTCTTTCGTATCTGCTTGTTTTTGCGAGGGCTCGGCCGGCCTGAATCGACTCCGCGTGCATCAAATCGGCTTTGGACGAGGATGTAATTAGGGCCACGGAGGAAGCAAAATGACGCCGGCGCCGGAAAGTATCGAGGGGACACTGATGCAAGACGAAGAACCTCTCGCGAGCTAGGGAAGTAAACAGTTAAGATAGAGTGAGAGAGAGAGAGAGAGAGAGAGAGAGAGAGAGAGAGAGAGAGAGAGAGAG
>NW_022639487.1:2341978-2350286 GCF_010583005.1 Odontomachus brunneus | reverse complement strand
AGAGAGAGAGAGAGAGAGAGAGAGAGAGAGAGAGAGAGAGAGAGAAAGAGAGAGGAGAGGGAGGAGAAAGAGGAACGAAAAGACGAGGGTTAATTTAACTTCGCGTTTTAATTAGGAGATCAATATGTACAAAGCCGAATTATTCTTTACCGTATACCACGGTCGCGTCGTAACTCCGCAGGTCGCCAGATGAAGAAAAATGAAAAAAAAGAGAAAGATTTAAGCGAAACAAAGAGACCGGTGGGGCCTGAATCATTTACCAAGTCGAGCAGTTTACTTTCGGCCGCCTCAGGCCATCGAAGCGAAGGAGAGAATACCGAGTTAGCGTTAGAGCGTTAATTTTCGTTTCGACTTTTTGCTCTGCCCGTCGACGGGCTGACTTCGTCCCGGCTCTCATGGAACTCCGTGTCCGGGATTTCCCGTGGTGCCCATTGATTCTCGAAATCCGTTCCCTGACCGCCGACCGGCGGTTCTGGGACATCGGCTTGTCCGCCGGCCTGGACAAGTGTCTCGGGAACTCTCGTCGCCGCTTTCGGGATCTCGATGCGATCCTTCTGCGCAACTGCGAGCGGTTCCGGAGCGGCTGCTCGCTCGCCTAGGTGTTTACCTCCGGCTGCGTGACGCGCGTCGGGATTTCCGGGCGAATCCGGGTTCACGCCGGATAAAACCGCCGCTGCCTCCTGCATCCCCTTCTCCACCTCGAGTTTTTTCGAAACGGTACTCTCCCCTTGTTTATGTGGCTTTCCTAACTCCCGGCGTTAAAATAATAGTAAGCTAAACGTGCTTTCGTACATCCTAAGTCCGCGTAAAATAATAATATCTTTGCATTGCCAAATACTTCGCCATTCCAAATTTCGCGAAGCCAAATCGCAGCGAGACAAACCTGCGGCGCGTTCGGACTTCCCCAATATAGATCTCAAGAATGCGTCTCTCTTGCAGTTGTCCTCGTTGGTACATCCAATGATAGGCATTGTTTATTTATTGGTGGCGTTTAAAAGCGCACTTCTGGAAGAAATCGATGTTTTTGTGAAAATATAACGAGAGATGTTTGATGTTTTGCGTGAAATCGCAATTTCCTAACTTACTTTAACGAATGAAAAATCGCGACTATCTTTTGTCTCGGGACGAAGTTTCCTTCTAGGGAGATCTTACAATTAGGTCATTCAATTAGGTCAATTAGGTCTTATTTATCACACTATTGACCGGTAAAGAGTCAAGCTTTAGATCTGCGAACTTCTATAACACTTCTCCTCTGTAGTCTTTTTTGGTGTCGTCGGTTCGTCAACTTGTCTACAACACTTGCGACGACTGCAACTCTTCGGACGCTTTTCGATCTTCTAATACGAGGATTGAAATAAGCATCGTAAAGTATTGGTTGTGTGTGTATTTCCTTTCAATGAATACATATCAGTGAAGCCGCGCGTGCTCGAGATTTAGCTGCGCTTGCGGAAACAGGGATTAATGGAATTCTGATCCGCGTTGTGATAATAAAGCCGATTTGTCAAACTTGCTGCTTGTGTTTCATATTGAGTTCACTTTTAGTGTTAATATCATTTAAATTCAGTCGCGGAACTTTATACTTATATAACGCGTAAAGATCCTACGATACGACCGCAATTCACTAAACTAATCGAGAATACTATTTTAGTGCTGATAAAATGTAGACAATTCAAATAAATTGGACAATTCCCCGTAATTACATGATCAGAAATTTATCCCATGGTCGATTCCAATCAATTATCCAGTTTATATAAAGTGTTATTATCGAATTTTAAATATTGATAGGATCCTAATTATTAATAAACTCTTGATTACTAAAAGCTGCATTACATGACTTATTAAGACCTGATAACATCAATTTATACAAAAATTAGATAACTGACCAACTCGATCCAGAACCATGCGATAAATTGTTCCATGAGATTTTCGGTCATATCTGAGAGCTTAATAAAATGGCGATTTGCGAAGCATGATTTAGCGAGTGTCTTACGTGAATAACGAAACAAACCCGTAAAACATTGACTCGAGATAAGGTCTCAAGAATGTTTGGTCAAATACGAGAGGGGAGAAATCTGTCGCGGGCGTTTTTTCTCTCTCGAGCAAGAGGGACGGCACCGGAGAAAGATTTCGGTCGTTACGCACGATTAATGTTGGATCTTCAGTCAAGCCGGAACCGCGGCAGTCGGGATCGCAAGCCAAACTCTCGAGTACGCCCTTGGCGTGTGCTCCGGACGAAACGAGTTCCGGCGCAGGTGAGGGTCCTCCGGTCGTTTCACGGATCGCCTCTTTCCGTTCCGTCATTTCGAATACGCGATTTTTATCCTGAAAGTGTTCCCGGTGCCTTCAACCTCGGCGACCTTTTTTGCGAGACGATCGGAAAATTTCGAGCTAGCATCTTAAGAGTTTCGTTCTGTTTCGCGCTGAACGTGTCCCGGAGAGACCCCGAGAGAAAAGCATTGTGTGTCGCGATCTTTGCTTGAAGTACCAATTGCCTAGACACCAATAACACTGATATCTATCCCCTAAATTCATTCTTATTGCTTTAGTCTTTAAACACGAATATTTAAACCTTCAATATAGAATATATATATATATATATATATATATATATATATATATACATACACAGAGAAAAAATCTTTGATTTAACTAAAATTAATTTATTTCTTGTCTTAACCATATTTTTTGCTTAATGTATCACAAAAATGGTAGAAGTAACACGCAGGTTATCATCATTAACATTATGATAGGATTTAATTAAAAAAATTTTTTGACAATTTAATTCTTCATAACTTATAGCACAATTATTTCTCTATTTCGTCATATATCAAACATATTTTTTCAGTGTATTGCAAGTTGGAAGTTAAAATATTCGTACTTAAAAACCAAAATCAAAAATAAGAATGCTCATAGTTAAATATCATTAGTGGTCAGGCATTGGTAATTTTGTTCTTAAAAGTCATTTTTAAGATCATTTCATTGACACATTGAGAAAAAAAGAATGTTTGATTTAACTAAGATTATAAAATTATTATTAGTCCCAACGTATTTTTTGTAGTAAAATGATAGCAATAATAAGCATGTATATAAAATTATTATTATTAACATTATAATAGAATTAAATTTAAAAAAATGGTTTCTTTGACCATAATTTATAGTAATTATTTCTCCATGTGATTATAGTTACAATCAAACATTTTTTTCTCAGAACAGCTATGTCGCGAATTTTCTCCCGATATTTACGCAAACGTGCGAGATGTCGGTATTCTTACTTGCACGCGAAGTTTTATTGATTAAACAATCCACTTGATTACAATTAACGATTCTTGGAACTGGATAATTTGGAATTATCGGCCTGAGGAACTTGGGTAGACATTTTACATGATGAAAACACAATTTGGTCGCTACAACAAGCGCTTTTCTATTGATCGACAACTTTTGTTCTCGCCCAGGACGAATTTCAGTCAAGATATTTTATATTACAGTAGGTTGCAAAACGGTTCAGACACAATGAGGTTGGGAATTCACCAAACTGTCAAAATTTTAAAGATCATTACCGATAGATTTACACAATAACATAATTAAGGACACTCTATATTAATAAATAATAATAATACCAATGATTAGAAATAATAACAATAATAATATAATGACTGTGGAGGGGCAAACTCGTTGGTAATGACTCCCAATTTTGACAGTTAGGTGAGTTCCAATTAGACACAACTTCATTATGTAAATCGTTTCGCAACTCACTTGTACTCGGTTTCATGTGGATGCCATACTATCGATATATCGATAGTAACTAAAGACTTTGGCCGGACACATTCATCTCTAGCTATGCGTTTCCCATGACTGATCAGTTGAAGAAGTGAGAACGTGTTCAGAGCAGAAGTGATATTTTGACAAATTGACGTGTCGTACGTGTCAATAAAGAGGGTTATATGGCGTGCTCATATGGCGTGTCATTTTGACAGATTGACATATACGTTTCTATAAAAAGGGTTAGTTCCAAACCGTTTTGATTTAGTGTACATATACACTCCGCTGAAATAGCTTGGATAGCTTTAACATTGTTTCGATTGATGCTAGTGAAAAAAATGTTAAAGCTATTTTTCGGCGAAGTGTATACAAAGTGTTGCATATAGATTAGTGCGACAGGTTATCTATCCCTTTACTGGTATGTGCGCGTAGTTGTGCTTGATCTCAGTAAGCTTTGGCGAAATGCTCACTTGCGTGCTTTCGTTTCTATAAAGTTTACGTCTCAAGTGAGCATTCCGCCAAAGCCTACTGAGAGCCTACTGAAAACCTACTGCAAAGCCTATTGATGCGCGTCTGCCAACGAAACGCATAAACTACTATCGTACTGACCTGTATTTAACACTCGCAGCGCAGATTATAATTTCCTCATTCCGGATTTTATTACTCTAATATGAACGCACGCACCTCTCCCGGTTACGTTCAATTTAAACATGAGATGGAAATTAGACCGCGACATTTAACGCTAATTGCGCGGGCAGGTCATAGACCGTGCGAAACTTCCATCAGAAGCATAACATTGCTCGCAGTTTGTATAATGAATGACCCGCGAGCTACTTTCTGCATTCGTGTCGTATAATGGTAGGCTGCTCGCCGTAATCTGATTTCATTCGTTAATCGATGCAATTCGATTCGCGTTCGCGGGGTGTTCAAAGTTAGCGAATTCGCAGCTTTGTGCGCGCGCGGCGGCACGTAATCGGCACCATTCGCTGAAACATTCCGTCGCATGATCGAAACTACCATCCGTCGCGTTGTGTAAAACGCTCTCGCGCGGCGTGGTAGCGCGGCCGCAATCGATTAATCGTTAATTAATTAACTATTACCATTTCGGCCGCTCGAACGGAATAATGCGCGAGATAACCGTCACGGCTTTGCGCCCGGAACGATTCGATCGGCGGCGATCAGCAGATTTCCGTCCGGGCGTAACGTTGCGATCGCTGCCGGCGACGTCGACTCGACAAAGAGAATACTTTTGTCACGGTTATATGACTCGCGCGCGCATATTATAATATATAAACAATAATAATATATACACATGTATCTTTAAAATGAGGGGAAATTATTGCGAAAATCCCGACGATTGGCCGGCGCGAGAGTGCACAGGAATTAGTAAATTTAATTCTGCTGTGCCACATCAATGACGCTAATCGTAATAATAGCCGTTGCGAGTGAGCATTCAAAAGCCATCACAGGTCACTTGCCTGCGCAAATATACGCCGATTGTTAAATCTGCGTTTAACGAAATATTAATGATTGCTTGGTTCATTACAATTAGTGAATTATACTCTCCGTCGAGAAATTCTATCTCGCTTCGGAGATAATGGCGGGGCGGGTCGCCTCATGATCGTTCTCTCGCAAGGAAAGGTCACGTAGAATATTCCTAATGCCGTTGATGAAATTGCGCGCTGCACGATGTAGCTTTTATTTTAATCAAGCGAAATAATGTGCCGCGCTATCTCATTTATAAATTTATTTCCCGGAAATCATCCCGTAATGGAATTTATGCCGTTATTCTTTTTCCCTGCTTTTCTCTTTCTTTCTCTCTCTCTCTCTCTCTCTCTCTCTCTGTCTTTTTTATGAAACGCGCATTCTTTCGTTTGTACCGCCGTCAAAGAGAAACTTAATACGACCATCCATTTACCTAGAAGCTTTGTCGATACTCCATGGACTCGTTAACCTTACTGGTGTAAAAAAAAAAGGAAAATAAAATAACTAATATTCGAGAGCCATTCCGGCGTGACTTCATTATAAAACTCAATTTACATAATCAGCCTGTCTCTATAAAAATATATATTAAAATGCAAAAGAATATCCCCCCGAAGATTTTCTCCGAGTATAATAAAACGACAGAAATTACGAGAAATGCGCGCAGTCACGCGGGCAAAGAAAGAAAAAAGTCCCGATTAAACGCGATGCCTAATTAATTTCCGTCCGCTAACTCGGCCGAACTTTGCACACGTCTATTTGCGATCCTCCCGCGCCACGTAACGAGAACAATATCGGTCGCGCCATCGAAATTCACCGCTAACGGTCGGCGCTTTTGACCTGACGGAAAACATCGCCGCGCTTATAATCATCCCTCCGCTCCCTCTTCCTGCCTCTCTCCCTTCGATCCAAAGTGCGCCCGCCGTGAAACGAAACGTCGGGCACCCCGAAGCGGGTGAGAACTAAAATCCGATACGATTAACGAGCGCGCGACGAGTTTTAACGTCGTTTTCCAGTCGGCCGCGTCAACGGCCACGATTAACGTATTCCGCAATTTTGAGCGATGCATTATTCTTAAGTACGCGCGCACGAAATGCTCTTTCTCTCTCTTTCTCTCTCTCGTTCTTTGTCTGTCTATTTCCCTCTCGGCAATGATTGCACGATTTTACGAAATTAACGTGCAATTGCCGCTGTCGGATTGTGCACGCGACGAACGGAATGCTCTTCATTTAAGCGGCACTTGTCTCCCAGTGACGATATTTCGAGTGTCTGCAGCCCCGGGACACCTTTACGCATAAACATCTCGTATAGAGATGTTTAAATGCGGAGTGTTTGCTCGAAAACGTATTCTTCGGTGTAATTTGTCGCTTGTTGACTCTTTTTCGGTCGTTGAGAATTTAAACTGCAGTGTCAAATCTGACATTTGTCCGTTGCATTATTAAGATCTCACGTTGGAATGACGCATCCCGAGCGTTGCACCGCCACGAGTCAAACGTGCATGTTATTGATCACAAAGCCGATTCGATCTTATTACTTCGATAGCACCTTGAATAATTTCACGAGAATGTGCAAAGCGCGGAGTTACAATACATAATCTCGTTCTTCTCCTAAGCGTGTCACTAGATGCACAAGTCCTACAGCCAAAGAAAGAATGAATTTGAGGGAAGAGGCGCCCACGGAAAGTGACTCGACATAATAAAAATGCCATTCGCCTTCTCGATGAGTAGAAATACGCAGTGTCCACAACATGGCAAGGTCGTTCGCCACGTATACATATATTGTAGGAGCTAAAGAGGATACAGAGCCATGACTCCCGCACAAAGGAATATTCATAAGTAGAACGTTGTATCACGGTAGCGCAATAAATGCTGAATTATTGAGCGACACGACGTAACTGGGAGGTCGAACCTCTCACGGGCCACAAATGTCCGCGGCGCGACGGCGTTGTTTAGGACGTGCCGCAAATGCGGGGAGATACACCGTTCGCAGCATGACGTCCTACTACCGCGTCTCAGGGCCTCATTTATGTAGACGGTAACACCCGCATAATTCTCCGTGTGCCATTGCTCAGCACGGCTCTCCGCTTACGGCGGCGAACAGGCCTCGTGGTCGCTAGTTTATCGTTACTCGCGCGCGTACAAAGTGTTGCACTTACATGCAAGTCTACACGATGAGTATAAAGTATATGAAAATAAAATGTGAAATATCTCTTGGAAAGAGCATTTACTTCTCTCGATGATTTTATCCCAGCACTTTTATACGCAAATTGAGAGTGATTCGATCCACCCATGGGAGATGTTTCTCTCAAAGATATAACATCACAGAAAATTAGACAAAATATTTTCATTACTAATGAGCACCCAAAACATTCACTGATAGTTTCATTTTTCTGGAAATAGGTGTAACTGCGAAGTTTTTAAATTTTGAAATTTCACCTAGAAACGTAGGTCAAATAAGATATTGTTAGATAAAACTTTGAAAAAGAAACAACTTTTATTGAGACATAATTTATCTCTTACAACTACATAATTATTTCTTACAAGTTTCGAAAAAAAAAACATTTGAGTGCTGCAACTGACCTAAGTTACACCTATTTTCGATTTACCCAGAAAAATAAAACTATCACCAATAAATACTTTGAGTGCCCATTACTCATGAAAATTTTTTGCCTAACTCCTTGTGACATCATATTTAAAAAAAAATAGCTGAAATGGGTGGATTGAATCATCCTTAATTTTCTCGAAAACTGTAAAAGATAATTACAATAAATTAAATTGCAATAAAAGCTGTTTCTTCCTCCAATCTCTATCCAACAATATTCCACTCAAACTATGTTCCTATTTGAAATTTCAAAATTAACCCAAAATTCCAAAATACCCCAGTTACACCTACTTCGGTTTGTCCAGAAAATTAAAACCAATACTTTGGATGCCCATCCGTAATGAAAATTTTTTGTTTAACTTCCTGGGACGTCACAATTTAAAAAAAATAGCTGGCACGACTGGTCTGAATCATTCGATATATATATATATATATATATATATATATATATATATATATATATATA
>NW_022639487.1:2324970-2341522 GCF_010583005.1 Odontomachus brunneus | reverse complement strand
TATATATATATATATATATATATATATATATATATATATATATATATATATATATATATATATCGATATACTATATATTCGATATACTATATATTCGATATATATCGATATATGTTATATATATGTGTGTGCGCGTGTGCGTGTATATAAAAATTTCGATAAATGACCGCTGCGTGGCTCCAAGTGCTGTCTAATCCGCAGCACTTTCCGAGCGCTAACACGTTGCCGGTTTCATTAGAATTTCCATTACGACTCTTCACTTCCCATCCCGGGATATTTCCATCGCGACCACACTATATCGGTTAAATATTTCATAAACGTAACGTGCTTAGCAATTGCGACAGCGGTGCACGGTCGCCGTAAAGACGACGCGAATCCAATAAAGCCGCCGTCAGCGTGGTACCATCGGTAGCTTAACGATTACCAAGTATCGGCTACGTGCTCTTAAGCCGGTGTAATGACACTGCGACATCGCGGAGTGTCGCAGCGCTGCGCTACCGCATTATAACCGCCCGTGTATTATTCAGGAATGTGAACCAGTTCACGCGCGCCGCGTCTCGTGTAACGCCGCGGAACTGTTTACGCCGTTGATCGAGTCCTCGACTTCTTTCGGGTGGCTCAACGACTTTTGCGCGGTTGCCCGTTGTCACAGGTGCAATTTAACTTGAGAAAAATACGGCGACCGGAGACACTCGCGAGAAACGTCAGATATGGCTTGCGAAAGCGAGACGTCTCCGACGATCAAGTCGTGATCGACACGAGGAAGGAATCGCGATATAGAACCGAGAAAGGGCCGGCAACCCTCGACCGAGTTAAGTCTTCCTCCGACGTCTACCGTAGTGTAATTGATATCTTTGTGTAACTCGTTTCTTTCAACCGGGAAAAACCTAGTTATCAGCAGGAGATGAAAATGTAATTTAGCGGAATAAAACTTTCAGTAGAAGCATAATACTTTCTAAAACTCTGTTTTCTATCCTTTTTTTCTATGACATTTTTTTCTTTTTTTTTTGGGGAAAAGCTCGCGAGCCACCGAATCCTGGGTTAGCAGGCGCGGTGTAATTTGAAACATTCGCATTGCACGTATCGCTCGCTCGTTGAGCAAACCGAAAAACCGGTTTCATTGCGAAACATCATATATATAAAACGTCGCTCTGAATGATAAAAAAGAAAGATTCGAAAGTTCGGGTAATTCGCTCATGTAAAATGTTTCTTCACAAATGCAACAACAGAGATAGATAGATAGATAGATAGATAGATAGATAGATAGATAGATAGATAGATAGAGAGAGAGAGAGAGAGAGAGAGAGAGAGAGAGAGAGAGAGAGAAAGAAAGAAGAAAAATTATTCGTCAATAGAACAATATCAAAATTACCGCGAACGAAATCGCGTGTTAGAGTTAACGCCGAGAGCAACGAAATTTTCCTGTTCTTTTCTCTTCTCATTTCGCACGATCCCATTTAATCTTTATTCCGGTCTCTTTCACAACTCCCGCGTCCTTCGAGAACCCTTACACCTCGAGCGACCGGGCTTTCAAGGCTCTCGCGCTTCACGCAAGAACTTTACGTTCTTGCGTTATAGCTGAGACTTTTACGCCGGCTTTGGGTGCCGGTAAGCGACGAGGATCTCAGTTTTCCGTTCAATACATATTAATTACTCACGGCAGGGTGGACCGGCGGCACAATTACCGAGCTTCCGTAGCCTCGCAGAGCGGCCTAAAAGGGGTTAGAAGCTGTAGCACCATTAATTACTCTTCTCGCGGTGCGCGCATTCAACGACGCGTTAATTACAGCTCTTCGCGCCTGTGTAAGACGCTCTTGCGCTAAAATCGCGCGGCTTTTTCGCGCGTTCTCGATAAAAATCCAACGTCTACATCGTCCACGTACACGTCGCGAATGTCGGCCGTCGGCTCGTTGAACCGAGAGAAGCTTTCTACGCGGGAAGATAAAATAGTAGCGAAATAAAATCGATTGGGGCTGTTATTTTAAGCCCTAAGCAACGACGTGAATGCATATACACACACGTACATATTAAGGTGACCAGACGTCCTGTTTTTCCCGAGATAGTCCTGGTTTTCTATCCTAAGTTCCGAATTTTTTTTAATACTACTCGGGACGAGTTTTGTTCCGGATATGACTAAATTGTTCCAATTTATTTAAATTCTGAGAATTTTGCAAATCCTTTTGGCAGAAAAAGAATTTCCCATGAAAATTCATAATTCTAGTAAATACAGTAGCTTTGCTTCTTAATTTTAAATAAAAATAACAGTTTTATCTTAGTTTCAATAATTTCTTTTCTTATTGTACACATGTCTTCCTTGTTGTTAAATTATTTTTCATGTCTATAAATAAAATATTGTTTCATGCATATATATACATATATAAAATTTTCAATGTCCCCTCCTCTCTCGCTCCACACATTTATGAAATGTCCCGAATTTGGAACTGGGAAATCTGATCACCTTAAAAAAAAAATTATATATATATAAAATGACATTTTCTCCGTCCTTTACAATATAATGACGTTTCTTCGAACGCACCGCGCTCGCGTCCTTGCAGTTTCGTTCTCAATTCGCGTTCGATATTGTAACGCACTGCACGTTATAACGTCAGGCGAGAATATAAAGCGTCCCCGTGCTGCGATACAGAGGGTAGTTTCCGCAAGCGGCAATTGCGTTGTACTTTAAAGCTTCGAAATCGAATCCAGCATATCGCTGCGGAGTTTTCTTCCGCGGTTCGCCTCAAACAGCGCACATATGCGTGTACGCGCGCGCGCGTGTATGTGTTCCGCGTGTAACGTTTCAAAGTGCTTATAGCACAAACTCACAAGCTGTGTTCATACCGGGTGAGTACTCTGCACAGTGCGCCCACCTATCGAATAACCGCAACCATAATTGCGCGGGACCGAGTTTGGCGCTCGCCCGTAAAGCGCTTGCAACCATCGTATTTCCGACCCGCGACGCTCGCACGACCTAATACACGTAAATTGAGCGCCGTCGCGTTTCTTACAAGACGCGCCGCCGTCAATTCGCGACGCGAACACGAATTGTTGACAAAGACGCCGGGGAAAGCGCTCACGCGGTCGCTGAGAATGTATTCCAACCGAAGTGAGGAATATTTTTCTTGAAGATCTTGCGAAATCTTGTGCGCGCAAAGGTCGCGCCACCACCGAACGTCGTGCAACCTCCTTTCACAAGCGCGGGTTCTTTGATAAACCCAACAATAGCGAATCTGACGAACGTGTCTTGCGAGTATGTGCAGGTAGCTTGTACTATAACGCTCACGACGCTTGTGGCCGCTTCATGAGACATATCCTGTTACGTTTACGACCGTCGATGGACTATTTCAAAATAGACTTGTTGCTCTTATTTTCAGAATGACGTTTCAAGAATTTGTTAGATAGCATTTTGAGAATTCGCGACCAAATATTCCTATTTAACGCGTCAATAATTTGTTAAAAATTTGCAAAAATTTTTCTGCAAATTTTACAACGAATATAACGCAATCTTGGCGAAGTAAATGATAGATGATAATTGCGCCGTTTTCGGATGAGAATTATCGCAAAATAGTGGTCATGTGACAGAGTCGAATGCAAGTAAACCACATATATTCTCACCTATTGGCACAAAATCTGCCGCAATCGAAAGGAATTACAGTGCCAAGCTTGCGACGAGAGGGACGTGCGAGATATCGCTCGAGTGGAAAGCTTTCTTTGCTTTTGATGGTATACGAGTGTGAGGCGCAGCAGTTCTCTCCCCGAAGCACGCGAGATTTAGTTCCAAAGCTTATATTTTGGTTTAAATTCGTGCGCCCGTCCTTAAGCAATGAAACTGAGTAACGACCGCTCCCGAAATTACAACGTCAAAATTACTATCCTAATATATCAGAACACGACTGACGTAATTAAGGAAATTGATGTTGCTCCGCCCTTAGTGGCTTGCAAAATACATGGGCTAAATTATGACGCCGCGAACTACGGTGTCCGTGGGAACTTTGAGCTTCACGTTGAAAACGACTTTGCGATTCTCGAACATTAATCTCGCGCCTCGATTATAGTCTTAATTCTGAGTGATCACAAGCTGCCTAGAATTGTTAGGTCGCTAAAACTCTATGGATGCGATATATTTTCGTAAATTTTTCTTTAACGTTTCTTTATCACATTTACTATACGGAGTGTAAGAACGAAGCTCAAGATTTTCTCTGACGGAAAGTCGATCCTAAATTCGTTAAAAAACCCATGTTTGAAACTTAGGTCAGGCTATTAAGGTACTTCACGCACGTCTTTATCTACTACTCAAGTTGAGTACTCGAGTCGAAATCTTGGTCCCGCATTAATCTCGTAAATTCTACCAAACATAAAGGGTCGATAAAGAATTTCACGATATCACATTGTACAGGCTATTGTCTTATACCTTGATGTTACATATATTTACTTATTACCACTTCCTTCACGTTGACATTTGAAGGAGCACTTAATAAAAAATTATTGAACATTATTGATATATGTACGATAATCGAATATGAAAACATTGAAACATTCAACAGGCAAATGATAGAATTGGTGAGAAAAAAAATATAAAATTTACGGATTTCTTTGTGTTATTATTTTTTTCATCGACATTGGAAATTTCGATAGAATTTGAATATTTTAAAGAGGTGAGAGGGAAATAGTCATGCAGTCAAAAGTAGTAGATTTGAAAGATCACAATAAGGATTTAAATTTGAATTCGGCGCAACACACAATAAGGTTAAACATTAGAGAGAGAGAGAAAGGGGGGAGGGAGGGAGAAGGAGGGAGAGAGGGGGAGAGAGAGAAAGAGAGGGGGGGAATTCGAAATTTTGACTCGAGTATTTTCTTATTTTCCCTAAGTTCATTAAACATCCTGCATAATAAATGCTTCGACACGCCTGAAAATTATTAATGCATCGCTACTAGCTTTCTGACATTCTGCATTCTGGCTTTCCGCGATCCAGCATCTTGCTCCTGGCTGTTCCGTGATTCCAGATATCCCTTTATTGACTAGCATTGACACTCGATATAGATACGATTCGATTGAAAATTAATTAACGCGATGTCGACAAGAGACCCCTTGATTCTATATTTCGACAACTAACGAAATATTTAACTCGATGGAAGTTGTAACAACGCGACGCGTGACAATACCAAAACAACCGATACCTTCGAAAGGAACAAGGTCATTCCGCAACTATCGCGAACAATTATTGCTCGCCAAACAATGACAAAGCACATTCGATGGCCGAAGAATAACGCGACCATCAATACTCTTAATATTATTCCGGATCTTCAATTAGGTGAATTTATTTTTAAATTATCAAGTTGTCAAAACGATCGCACGCGCAATATATCCCGTAAGTATAGTTTGGAACACTCAAAGATCGTCGTCGGCTGACGTGTGATTATTACTTAACATCGCGTTTTCGATCGATCCGTATTTATTCATGTCGGTTTATTGAGCGTCTGGACACGGTAATGACCAAGAACTGTCACCAGGATGGAACACAGGACGTAAGATGCAGTGGTAGTCAGCGACGAAGCTTAAGACGAATTCATATTTAGGTAGAAAAATCGAAAACAGACAGAAATCAATTAGAATTCGTATGATCAGGTGATAGTCGATAGTTTCTGTTTTTCTACCAGCGCGCGAATTCTGATTGGCTGGGGAGGGGAGGAGGAGGTGAATTCGCCCTTACAATCCCTCCTTTACTTCTTTTAAATCTTCCAACTTCATCGATATTTTTAACGCGAATAGAAAATAATAATAAACACACTATGAAAGAAAAAAGTTTATTTATCCATTAATCCCAATTAAATTATTTCAAATTTGTTTCTCGTGTATATTTTATCTTTAACTGAGCAAACTATTTTATTTCTTGAAATCGAGAATAAAGATTACACGCGAGTAGACTGTCAGATGATCACGAATATAAAATAATTCTTAAATAAGTTCTTCTTTATGTAAGCCTCAACGAAATGACTAACTATTGTCAAAAGACAATTGTTCGTACGATAATTGTACCTCGAGATTCTCCATTGGAACTTCAAGTTCGATGGAATCTGCAGCATTAATACAAAAGCAAAACTTTGGCTTCCGTCCGGATGCTCGCGAGACAATACACTCAAACACGGGCGTTTCGCCGAGTGACAGAGGACTCACAACACACCTGTCGCGTCGCATAAGGGACATTACTACTTACGACACTGGTATCGTTAGACGGAGGAAAAGTTTCAACGATCGTGGGCCAATTAATTAAAGGTGCATCGCTCCGGCAGAAATGAGGGGCTATTTCTCGACACGTCACCATTACTATCGCAATAGGATGAGGTATAATTAGCAAAATTAATACTAACCCATCCTCACGGCCAGTCGTGTGTGGGTCAACGTACCGTCAAAGTCCGCGTTAACGGAGGGTTTACCGCTTCTCGATTCACCTTGTCCGACTAATTTCATAAAATCAACGCGGTTCCGCCCCTCGTTTTCTACGTAGCTCCGCGCGCAGCTTCGCCCTCGGGCCAACGATGCCATTCAATTATCTTGATTAATCTCAGGAAGAGCCGAGTAATTTACACGGATACTATTTCGCTTGTATTGCGATACGCACGCGACGATCTGTGAATGAAAACTTCCTTCCGTGTTGGCGGAGGGACGCGCATAACTTCCTGCTTACCCTTCCTTCGATCAGCGAGGGCTGAAAATATGCTGTGGTAAAGTAACGCAATACGTATTGCAATGAAACGCCGCACAGTGGAGTCACACAAAATGTCACATGTCAAAAAAGACCACGAAAAGCCTTCGAAACCGATTTTGACGTTTCTCCTTTTTTTTTTTTTTAATAAAAGTTAACGAAATTTGAAACAATTTCGCGCTCAGATGTTTGCCTTTTATTTCGCTCCTTCTAAATAAGATGTGGAAACTTGATTTAGAAATGTTTTTCAGTCAAACAATAGACAACTCATTTTATATCTCATCTAATTCAATACCAAGCACATAGATGTGGATCTTGAGATTGAAAATATGCAAATGATCTTAGGCTTAAAAAAAGAGTCATACAAACTAACATATAGTCTCGCTAAATCTTACCTCAACTTAACAAACGTAATTAATTGAAACATAAATTTCAGTAATAAAAACTATTGAATTAAGTAAGATGAAATTATTACTAGTTATCAATTTTTTTATTAATTACTGTTTTTAAAATAACAAGTCCTGAACTTCCGCATCTATCGGAATGGTTGGAAAAAAATATTTAAATCTAACTTCTTTATGTCTGATTTAGAAGAAAGGGAGCAAATAGCAAAAATCTGACTCTCTTAGTTCTAAATTTCATTAATATAAGAATAAGAAATTAATTTTCATTAAAAAAGAAAGCATCGAAATCGGTCCAAAATCAAGACTGCAGCTTTTTTCGAATCATGAAATTTCGTTTGACCTCACTGTACGCCGTCGTGTATCAGCCCAGTTCACGAGTTCGCGCGTATTTCCGAGGAATTTCGGCACACGTTGAATAAAGCGCGGATTATTTTTTTTAATCGACGATATATATCCCTTCATTTTCATCTCTGTTATCTTACCGCGCGGCGGTGCTCTTTTTCTTTTTGTTGCCCTCTTTTTTTTTTTATTCTATTCGCGCCGGAAATTGATCACGAAACAAACATACGCGATGAATATGCATGAAGTTATGAACCGGCCTGTAATATAACGGGACGAGTACGCGTTTTATGGAATTTGATTCCGACATGACCATTTTTTGCGAACGTTTACGATAAAGTCCGCGATAAAATCGGCGATTTTCGACGATAAATATTTTATCGGGCAAGCCTCCTAATAAACGTAAAATTAGTCCGAAGCTATTTTTCCTCGCTTGCAGAAGCATGATGTTAAGATTTCAGTTTTCATCATCGCCGACAATCGGAGCGAGTTCCGCTTTTGCATAATCAACGCGTTGCAGATGTATATGCAGCTTTGTGTAAAAGGAGTCGGAGCGACTGTTCAATGATCAACAGCTACAAAGGGAATTGCTCACGCGTCTGTACAAATGTAATGCACACTCAGTGCAGTTAGTCACGATTTCTCTGCAGTAACGTAACGTAACGTCGCACATGCAACAGCATCCGTAAACAGATGGAACGTCACTTTTGAAATGTCGCAGTAAGGAGCATAAACTTAGAAGCGAAAGTTTAAGGACGTGTATTTTGGTGCGATATATTTATCAGCTCCAATGAAGGAGTCGACAAGTTGTCTATCGATTGAAAAGACGTCATTATTGGAAGAGTCATTATTGGAAAAAAGCTTATTGGCACGAATATGTTAGACTGGCCTTCGTCAGAGGCACTAAATGACTTTTTGCGACTAAAGTAATCAGCAAATCGAGAATCAAAATTAATCAAATATCAAAACATAAATTATTTCATTGAATGACTAAACTAATTATTAAATAAGCTTTGATGTGATTAATTATACACCGATTAATAATTGATTCCATCAATCTATTCAATTATTCGTAATTACGTATACATGTGTGACACGATCGATTAATTTTAATTACTGCCCGCCGGTTATTTCAGTCAAAGACAATTTTTATCGATTAATGGTCAATACTGGGCTTCGTCGTGAAATATTTCAATGTATAAAGATTAATAAACGAAGAGGCAGAATAAAAGCGCGCAGAGAGAAGTTACGACTCGATTTGACACAATGATAACATTCACCATCTTTTCCTCCGCACAAGCGAGGAGTTTAACCGGTATCCTATTCTCAACATTCCATCCGTATGTACCTTGTTTAAGTAAAATCACAAGAGGTCGTCCGAGTTACGGTCGCGGCACAAGTTTTAAACACGTCCCTTTCGGGCGTCGCACGCCCGCTTTAACGAGAGTTTGTCATGCATGGTTATTTCCAATTAGCTCTTACCGCGGACGTAACGCGCTAATAAACTATTTAACGACACCAATTAAAAGTGAACTTTGCGGACGCTACGGCGACACGGTTGCAAAATCACGGGAGTTTTGCGCCAATCGCGGACAATATTCCGTGCGAGCAGCAGTATCTAAATCGCCGTCGAATACGCGAAACGTGTAAACTCACGAACTCGTCAACGGCTATAGCCGTTTAATGATAGCCAATTGTAAGGGAGGGGGAGTTCTAGCAAACGCTCTCCGTCGTAATTATGGCAAATTGGAAAACTTTCCGAGCGAGACTATGACGACGTTTGCGACGTAAATTGTTGCGCAAGCGACGACACGAGAAGCGTGGAAAATTACGAGTTTAACGAATTACTCGCGCCAAATCTTCCCGCGCGCTTTAAGTCCGTTGCTTTTTAAACGAAATTTTATGCTACAACGGACACCATTCCGATCACATTACTGTCAGTACAAAGTGTCTGATAATTACTGACACAATGCATCTCTTGTGTGTGGATAGAACTCATCGAACTGAACACAAAATTCTTCTACCATTTCGCAAACAACCACATAAAATTTCCAGTTGTTAATTGAAGAAGATTAGTGAAAGAGATATTGATTCAAGAACATTGGTGTGTGTGGATGATCACACGCAATACAATGAGTGAATTGTGATGGCGACGTTTGCTGTCATATACTCGTATATTAACCCATTAAGGCCCAAGAGAAAACCGCTAAGGATAGGCTTTCAAAAACCAAATTAGAGCAAAACGTCGAATTTTGTTAAAAAGTGAAAAAAAATTTGTGTTGGATTTCAAAATTCAAGATGACGGACCAATATGATCGGCCCGAAAATTTGAAATTTTGACTTATTTGAGTGAAAATCCGTATAGGTTTTGGGTTCGCTGAGTATGAATATGCACTTATTTTTTCAAAATTTGTAATGGCAGATTCAATATAGCCGCGAAAAAATGCGAAAATTTGACATAGTTTTATTTGGCGAAAAATTCAACCAAGTTATAAGCTTTCGAAGATGTTTGTTTTGGGGCAAAACATCATACTTTAGCAGACTGTAGAAGAAAAATGGTTTTTGACTTTAAAAATCAATATGGCGGCCAAAAATTTTTAATTTTGATTTATTTCAATGAAAGTACGTTTTGAAAGCCTATCCTTAGCGGTTTTCTCTTGGGCCTTAATGGGTTAAGGCAATTTTACAATTGAGTAAATTGGTCGTAAGTGGTTGTAAATGATTACCAATCAGAATAAAACAATTAATAAATAAAATACTAATTAATTGGCTCTTACATTCACGACCACGTTTATACAATTGTTTAGAAGCTAAACTGAAGAATAGAGTCCTCTACCATTTTACAAATGATCACGTAGACTTTTAGTTATTAATTAAAGATTATCGCGCAAAATCACATTTTCACATCAATTTTCTTCAATTGACAATTAAAAATCGATGTAGTTATTTGCAAAGTGATAGAGAATTCTTTTCTTCAGTTTGACTTAATGTATAAACACACGACGGCAGACGTCGCCATCACAGCTGATCATTCATCAATCTTCTTCAATGAATAACTAGAAATGTTACGTAGTTGTTTGCGAGATGGTGGAAGAATTTTATGTTCAGTTTGTTCTACTTGCGCACACGGGTGTGTCATTAACTGTCAGATACCCTGTACATATATATTTGTCTTACTTCCACCGCGTTGCAGCATTCGCCACGAGGCAATATACAATATTGCGCCAAATGACCGCGTTAAGATTTTCGTCTCGCTCGTTTCGCCCACGTGCGCGCATTCTTTTCATTCTCCCCTACGTATGAGCGTTTGTTTGTTTATTCCGCACGTGGCGGCAACCCAATAAATCCACGATTGTCACACAGCAACTGCAAACGCCGGAGCAATAACGATATCGTGCGACTCGTAACGAGATTTCGCGTAGCTGAAGGTGAGCGAATACGGAATTAGAAGAAATTCTATTGCGTTCCATATTTAATCACCGGCGCTGCCGCCGGAAGCAGTTTAATTCCGCGCGGAAAATTGTAAGAGTAAAGAGAGTGCGCGCCCGCGCGCGCGGTCATTACCGCGCCGTCGCCCTGTATTTTATATTTCCGCCGGATCTCCAGCGGAATTACATTTATAGTATTAATCTCGACGCAATTCTCCCTGTTCCGCGTCGTAAATAAAGTTCTCCTTCCGCTCCTTCCCGCATCGAACTCTAATCGGTTTACCGAACAAGACGACAGGAAGAGGCGAGCGAATGCACATGCGGAAGATTTGACGACATTAAATAGCGCGTTCGTTTGCGTTTCTCGCAACATTTCACGTCGCATGCTGTGTTATTCCATCTCAGAATCGTGATTTTCTTCTTTAAACTTCAACGGCCGATCGATCCCGCGAAAGTGAAGCCGTTATCGTAACATTTCCATTATTCCGTCATTCCTGTGTGACGTTATTGCCTGCGCGCCTTACTGTTGCGATTTCTTATCCGAAAGTATCAGTTACCTCTTTCTCAACCGATCGATCTGGTATTACGAGAGAGCTCGTCGGCGAACTAACGAGACTATTCCGACGAATTATTCGATATGCTGAATTTATTCTGCGACATTAGATCTACTAGATGCACGGTAAGTAAATTTGCGTTTGCTTGTAGTATTGGAGTCTCATCGTATACGCGGCTTCTTTTTCGTCTCTTTTCGTTAGTGAATAACAAGCCACGTATGTAACTTCGTGGAGATGCTTACACAGACGGAAAGTTGCCTGGGGAAGCCGAAGGAAACCACGAGAACTTGATATCGAATCTCGAATTTGAATACACGCATATATCTCAAAGGATCTAATAACACTATGTTACAAGATTTTGCACTTTTATCATGAAAAATCGTTCTTTAGTAAGTAAAGTACGCCGAAAATAACCTCAAAAATTGTCTATCACGTTTTCTGAGAAAAAAGGGGTTGAAACCTCTAAAGAACGTGTTTTTGGTCGTTTTCATAAATTCATAACGTATGAACCAGATGTTCCAGCAAGTTTAGGAAGGTCTCATATTGAAGCTTGAACCTTTGTCTTTATTTTAAGGAGGAGAAAACTTGAAGTGCAATTTTGCCACCCTCCATAGGGGAATAAAAACTCTCAGATTTATCAGATTGTTCTTGCAGTTTCTACCCCTTCTAAGGATGTTTATTGCAATCTGAGTGAGTTGAGATTTATTTGTGCATTTCTTTATGCCTCTCCATAATAAAAATGTAATCAGAATCCTATTCTAGCAGGATAAAAAATTTTTTATTTAGTTCTAAATTATTTTTGTAATTTCAACTTCCTCCAAGAGTGATATGTGCGACATGTAAGGTATTTTTTCTACAATTTTCATTATTTCCTGAGACTGTCGCTAAGAAGAATTTACTCATAAATTTGTTGGGCATGATATAATTTTTCTATTTCGTTGTATAAATCTAAGAATGCTCTTTATCTTCCTATGAAAAGTAGCAAAATTGCACTTCCAGTTTTCTCCTTCTTAGAATGAAGACAAAGATTTAAGCTTCAATTTCAGATCTTTCAAAAGTTGCTGGGACATCTGGTTCATGCGTTATGAATTTATGAAAATGGCCAAAAACGCGAAGGAGATTTCAGAAGAAATTTCAATCCCTTCTTTCTCGGAAACCTTACGTGACAGACAATTTTTGAAATTATTCGTATTGAGCGCATCCTATTTATTGAAAAACGACCCTTCATAACAAAACTGCAAGAAACTTTTTTTTAGATTTGTAACATAGTGTAATTATTTGTTGGCTAAAACACGAAACACACCTCATGACGTAAATTTCGCAGAGAGTTCGAATTAATGTACTTCGCGATTCGACGGAAACGAATCGGCGAATTATACATCGGCGGGAAATGAAGTAGAACACGTACTCTGTGCATCTCCGTCGCGATAATACCTACTCTGGGGAAGTAATTATTGAACGCACACGCCACTTCTTTAGCACTCTCTTAAGGGAGAACACTACGGTTTCCAAAAAAATCAATTCTTTTTACCGCATTTTCTGAAAAAATATAGCTTTGGAGAATTGTTTGAAAATTGATGAAGTTAAAAGAGAATTTTAAAAACACATAAGGAACCGAGGGGTAACTTTCAACGAGACTATCTTTTTAAAGTTCGCCCGGAGATATTTAGAAAGTTATTGATCTAATTGATTTCTACTTTGCGGAAGATTTTTTTTAATTGAATTCATTTCGTTTGTATATATTACGTACGGATTTTTCTTGCTTTCAAAAACTCACTAAGAATCATTCGAAAAATTGATCGACTTTCGTCGAAAAATTTGTAATGTTTTCTCATAAAATCTACTATTCTGTGAAAACAAAGCTTGTTTTAAAACTCCTGAGTACAAATGAAGTTACTTTCATGTAATTTTCGAAAATATTTACTTCATTGACTTCAGATTAAAAATCGAGGAAAATAATGGGCAAGTGAGAACCAGCGCTGTTGTACGAGCGTATATTGTGCAATAAAGTAATGCAATTACAAAATAACGTAATTACAAAAACCAAACGTTTCAATATTCAAATCCTGCTCAGTGAGAGTTATAAATTAACAGAATAAATTATATGTGTGCTATAAACGAAAAAGAAATTGACATTTGTTATTTTAATTTGTAACTCCCACTGAGTCCGAGTACAGGGCCGAAACGTTTGGTTTTTGTAATTACATTATTTTGTAATTGCGTTACTTTATTTCACAATATACATTCGTACAACAGCGCTGGCTCTCACCTGGCTATCGTTTTCCTAGGTTATACATCCGGAATCTTTTTATTTGCGATATTCGGATTAACAGTTCAGAGATAATTATTTGAGCTAATGTAACCATGTTTCTCGACAGAGGATTTGTTTTACGGAACTTTACTCGTTGTAAAATATATATTTCAAATAAACAACAACATAATTTTCATTTTAAACATGTACTAAATACATGTAAAATGACTATTTAAAAAAAATGTACTTAAGAATTCCTAAAAGTGTTCTTTTTCCCTCGCCGTGGTGTTGTTCCCCCTTAAAGTGAGTCAGCAAAAATGTTTCTGAACCAGCGAGAGAAGTATTTTACCGATAGCCACTGAGTAAATCACTAATTTTCAGTGGAAACATTTGCATTTTACTGCTCCATCTTATATCTCTTACTGATTTTGACCAGCAAGGTTTTACTGCAAAATCTATAGTACATAAATTCATTCTATACGCTGTGTCAAATCGATTTACGTGCAGTGATACTGTTTGCGTTTGTAAACTGTATCAATAATAGAAACAGTCGCTACCATCGACTGATTATTTCAGCGAGATTTTACTGTGATCATGATACTACACTTACAACTGTACCATCAGTTGTATAAGTAAAGCATTTCAATAAAAATACGTGCTTTAAAGCGCGAGTTATCGAGTGTACCATTGTCTCATATTTGTCCGCTTTGCCATCGCTGGAACTCCACATGCAATCAAAGCGCCATTTAATTTCTTGTCGCTATAAAAGAAATTTAATTTCTTTCCGATAGACGTTTCGATTAAGCTTGGATAAAATTAAAAAAGAAAAAACCGCATATAAACGTACAGCGCAGCACAAAGGACAGGTGTTGTGCATTTGTATGGTACTATTTTGAATTTTATGGTCATTGTTGTAATGTCAACATGGATGTTGAAGGCGAAATAAAACGAGACGCGCGCGTGTCCGATTTTCTCCGCGGATCATAAATTCTCGTCCGGCATTTCCTTCCACGTCATTACGTCAAAGAAATCTTTCAGCGACATAATGGAGATAACGAGGAAACTCGTTCTGGCTTTTCAACGATCCCCAAAGACCGTCATTAAATATTGATCGTGTCGGCTTTTCTTGTTCTACGAGTGTCGAGGGATTTATGAGCTCCCTTAAGAAGATCTTAATCGGCGAGCTAGAAGCCGTAATTCGGGACAAATCTGCTTTTATGTTTCCTATCTTTCGCCATCGCGATACATAATAACTCTCTCGTTCAAAGTGTGATAGACGCGCTTGAAAAGTACTCAAAACCACTCGAAAGTAACGATTTGCTTTCGCATCTCTGTGAGCGAACAAACACGACTGTCACAAGTGAAAATAAATTCTCAGCAAATTTTTGTCCAAGAGAAAACATATCATATAACAGTGAGATAAGAGTGAATGTAATATCAATGTTGGAGATTAGTTGATTGAAATTCTCTTTGACCAAAGTAATCGGCGAATCAATAAACAGAATTGATCAATAATATCGTCATATGTAAAGTCACAATTAACCCAGACAATTTCGTCAATCGATTAAATTATTCGTGATTACACACACGACGACTGATTAATTCCGATGATTGATTTGCCGATCACTTTGATCAAAGAAAATCTGAATCGATTAATGCCCAACACTGCAGCGTGCGACAATTATCCCGATGTGTCCCGGTAGACGCGAGAGAGGTGAAGGTGCCATTTCAATTATCGCGGCGCGTCTCTGCGACGTCGCGCTGACAGTATCTCGAAAAATAAGTATAGAGCGCATTGTCGCCGGCATGTACATAGCGGGATTGCAAAAGCCACATGCTAGACCGTGACTAATGTCAAGTTCGATCGCGTCAGACTTCACTTCCGAGATGAGAGAGCCGGACACGTTTGTTCTCCGGGTCGGCAGTGAAGTAACACCACAAAATATACCCCAAGACTTCGCGGTAATATCGGACAACGCCGCGCAAGAAGCTTACTCGTACAATGCTGGATCTTCCACCTCTCAGTTACACCTTTCGCGGTACTGGCACATCGCGCAATACAATGCGGGCCGGGAACTCGAGCGTCGACGGTTATTGTCGTAATGGAGGAGAAGCGCGTCGCGCTCTGCCGCTTGGCGTAAGGAAGGGTTGCGTTAAAGCAACCGTTGTGTCGCTTTCCTTGCTCGCTCTCGCGCCAGAATCCCAATGCCGAATCGCGGCAGAATCATTTCGCAGAGAGAGAGAGAGAGAGAGAGAGAGAGAGAACCGCGTAACAACCCGGCGAGTTGTGAAATACCGAAGGTGTAAGAGCGGAAATGCGGATGGCGCGGCGAAACTGTGACGCGCGACGCAATTAAAACGGGACTCCGGCACGGAACGAAGTGTCCATTTCCTGCTCGGCGTTAATTGAAAATGCAGTTATGTATCATCCCCTCGGCGCGATGGAACGGCTCGAAAGGACCGGAGAGGCTCTAGAGACAACGCTGTCTCGTGGCGGTTTGCCAAGCTGCTATTCGGGCAACTTAGAACGACGCGACGGAAGGATAAGTCCATTTTACTACATTTTTTTTAGAAGATGCAAAAAGTGCTCGATCGTAAAAATTCATTCGTCGCGTCGTAATTCGAGTACCTTGTTCACATGTGCCGGAGAAGCGTATCTCTTTTTTTTCTTCTCGTGAAGAGAAACAAAATTGTCCTTGTGCATTAACGAAATTATTCTTGCGAATGTTTGGCTTCGTCCTTTTGTTGCGTCGAACTCGTTTCTGTCCACTCAATGTCTCCGTCTTTTACCCACCTAACGCAGTGGTACAGTTCTCTCTCTCTCTCTCTCTCTCTCTCTCTCTCTCTCTCTCTCTCTCTCTCTCTCCTCTCTCTC
>NW_022639487.1:2291830-2324872 GCF_010583005.1 Odontomachus brunneus | reverse complement strand
TCTCTCTCTCTCTCTCTCTCTCTCTCTCTCTCTCTCTCTCTCTCTCTCTCTTCTCTCTCTCCCTTTCTCCTCTCTTTCTCTACCTATCTATCTTGTATCCGCATGATTCCCCCTTGCCACGTGTGTTGTGTCGAGTTAGCTCTTAAACTTCGGAAGTGGAATCTGGATTAAGACGTTCGCTAATGCCAGCCATAGTTCGCGCTCTGATTCACCTTATTCGCTAACACTTTGGATGAATAATTGCCGTCGCTTTAAACGTTCATATGAACTTGGCGAACTTTCGCGTAACTCGCTTCAGGCGTCAAATGAAAATCGTAAATCTCTCGTCTTGCGAAGTGTGTTGCGTGTCGAATTGTTTACGCTTACAGTCACGAACCAAGAGATGAATATCTTCGTGAATCTCTCCTTCCTGCTTCTCCCTTATACGACCGGAGATACGAGCGGATTGAAATGAACTTTTGTCAAACGCGCGGTTAGAATTCCAAGGTGTCGCGATAAAAGATTTACGTTGCGCTCATGACGTAAGAGAAGAGATCGCCGCCAGTCGGTCTCACTCTACTTTCGTAGGATGAATTCTGCTCGCGGAAAGTTTAAGTGACGCCGACTTGTCAAATGTGAAAAAGTGGATGCGTGGAATTTGAGTCTGACTCACCCTGAAACTCCTTTCGCGCTGCGCTGACGGAAGTGACGATGTTTGCGACGTGTCCCAGCACCGTTGCGAACAGCAGCAATCCGAAGAACAGCTGACCAATCACAAAAAGATACTCGCCCTTGCTCCTCGGTCTGGAAAAAGAAGCGGATGAGCACATTATGTCACTCGACCAACATACACTCTTTTCCCTTGGCACTTTTAATCATGATAATCGGGCTGCTTTTACGTCCAAAAAGTTCCATTTCAAATGTTTCTCTTGCGAAAGGCGCAAATAAGAGGATAAAGCGGAAACACGTTGCTCCGTTTATCTTCTCCAGACCTTTATGAAATAATTATTCATCGCGGAGCCGCTTTCGAACCAAATAAGAAGACGCAAAGAGCGGAAGTTCATTGTCGGACGAATACGTCCTACGCGGAAACGTTTCTCACTCTGCCCGCGTATGGATCGAGTGTATGAAGTTGGCACCCCACTTTTTGAAATTTATAATTTTGAAAGTTGTTCCAGATTGTTCTGACTTTGTACCACATTGCTCCAAAGTGATATTGCTTCATTCGAAACGGTTAGAAAGAAAGATAGTATAAGTTTACTCTTGGTCCGATAGACTGTCAAAAAACTTTTTTTTAATTTTTCGGGCTTATAATTAAACTTATTGATTTGTGCTTTTGGAACAATGTTTGAAACAACTAGAACAATCTATATCGGTATCGGAATGCTTTATTTACAAAAAATGGGGTGCCAGGTCAAAAATATTTTTTTCATTTTTTGGACTTATAATTCAACTTACGGATTTGTCCTTTTGGAACAATGTTTGGAACAACTAGAACAATCTATTGCGGTATCAGAATGTTCGATTTTCGAAAAGTGGGGTGCCAGCTCAAAAAATCATTTTTTTTTTGTTTTATTCGAAAACCGTTTCGAATGAAGCAATATTACTTTGGAACAATGTGGTACAAAGTCAGAACAATCTGGAACAACTTTCAAAATTATAAATTTCAAAAAGTGGGGTGCCAACTTTATACACTCGCATGGATTCCTCTGTTTTAAGTGCGCCAACGAAAACACCGATCCATTTGTTCGCGCGCGGTCTCTTTTATTGTCTGGCCGATTACATGATTCTCGATCGAGTCGGCTGTGAGAGCCGTGATGACTTCGGGTTTTCATTTCGCGCCGCTAAATATCGGCCTATAATTGGGACAATCCATCCTCCGTGGGTTTCCAGCGCAAAAACAGAACGGATTCCCGCGTGTGTGTACCAAGTTAAAATAAACGTCATCGAGCGGGACCGGCGTAACCGTGATGCATTTTCGCGCCGGCGTATCGCGACGTATTAAAACGCCGCGTGCGAGAGAGGGAGAGAGAGCCGTCGATTTGGTTAAGCGTTCCGCGTCCGTTCAGACGTTTTTCGGCGGTTCGCATATTTCCCGTGCGTTCCCTGTCGGATTTTATGAAAGCTACATTTCGGGCGTGCTGCGGCTGTAACCGCGACTAGCGGCGACAACGTGTCCCGGTAAAGCGTTTTATTAAAAACTGATCGCGCGGGAATGCGTGGAATTACGTGCGGAACGTTATATGCGGTTAATGATGTCGAGATCCCACGGGTATACCGCAGTGGGAGCGCGAATGCGAGATTAAAAAAAAAGAGAAAGAGAGCAGGAAGAAAAATGGAGAGAAAAACGGTTACTCTAACAATCCCCCGATGACAACGTGTGTGTTTGATGAGCTTTTACCGCCCCACACGTATATCGATATGAAAATAATGCGCGTTATAACGGCGTAAAAGCTATTCTCGGAGGTTGTCGCGATGTTAAAAAAAAAAGGTAAGAAAAATAGGGAAATATCCGAGGAATTATGCGCAGACAGATGGGACACACGAGGGGGGCTGCTATCGTGTCAAATTGCCACATAATTGCAGCCGGCGTTTACGAAATTTTCTTTGCCCACCGTTGCCCGACCGAATCACGAACACATTTCGCGCAAAACGTTTTCATCTTATACGTAATTTACGAAAATGAATGAAACAATTCTGCGGCATGAAAACTTCAACGAGCGCTATACATGTAGTGCTTGGGCAATTTAAACGTTTGAGTGAAAGTTTGCGTATGCGTAAGTAGCGATTGTGCTTCAATTTTTCTTTTCTTTTTGTTGTTTTTTACGATCCTTCAAATGCAGGAAATAATCGTTCCCGTATCTCGGAATAATTCCGCCGAATTTTCGAAAGACTCGCAGCGAGATTCAAACAATGAAAGAATAATAAGAATAGAAAAGAAGGAAAAATACCTGGGCAAATCACCGATGGTCGTCAGAGCGAGAGTACACCAGTAGTAGCTCTGCAGGTACTGCTTGACCACGTCCGCCGTCTCGGAGTCGCTGAACACCCAGTTCTTACTGCCGAAGCCGTTGTTCTTATAAATAATGTGATAGAGGCACCCGTTCCAGTGAAAGATCACCAGTAAATAATGTATCAAGGAGGTGGAGCGAAACAAATTCGGGTAGTTCGTGTGTCGCTCGGTCCTGTCCATGAACGCCCAGAACCTACGTCAGAGGCAAAGAGAGAGAGAGTGGGTTGAGAAAATTGGCGGAAATTCCGGCGGTCGCGGCGATAAATTTCGGAATTCCTCGTAGAACATCGCCGCAGGGATTTCGCGCGGAGCGCAACGAACGTTTTTGGGCCAACGAGCGTTTCTTTCAATCTTCGCGCAAGTTCGACGACGGCGATGAAGAAGAATCCAGGTCGCGAGCCTTCAACAGGTTAAAATACGCTTTCCGTTCAGCCTTCTTGTTTTATTTATTATTTACAAGCGCGGCTCCGATCGGTTGTGTGCGCGGCTGGAACGATGCACGACGATTGTCGACACGGAATCTTCAGCTTCGCAGGAAATACCGCGATCCTCTTACGCGTTGTTCCCGTTAAAGGATAAAGGCCGTGACATACGGAAAAACGTAAGAAGATAGGCCAGCTACCGTCGGTTATTCGGAGAATGTAAGGAAATTCGTCGACTGTAGTTGATTCATTCGCTTACTCTCTTAAACCTTCTACCGCTCAAATTAATTTCTCATGTTTCAACATTTTTTCATGTACATAGGATATTTAAAACTAAAATACTCAACACATATAAGTGAAATTTTACTTTTTTAATTTCCTATTTTCTCAAAATAGGTTTATGACTCTGAAGCCACGTTGGGCAGTTACTATCGCCGCCAACATACTAACAGAAGGCAGCCAAGTATTCTGACTTTCACGTCACATCGGTCAAGACAGGAACAACATTCATATTGGAGATAAATAATGATGAAACCGGATTGTGACTTCAAAGTCACAGTGGGCAGTAGAGAGTTAAAGTGAATCAAGTTCTGATTGAAACAGCAGTAGGATCATTTCACTGGATATCAGGGAATATTTACTGATTTTCAGCGAAAATACTTTCACTTTACCGTTTCGTCTAACATCCAACTGATTAAATCCTACTCCAAAATCTGTAGTACGCAAATTCGTTATGTGCTATATGAAATTCAACTTTCTGCGCTCGTAGTGAGGGAATTAATGCTTTCGTACAATTCGCATGCGATGGCACTCTTTGTGTTTGCAAACTGCATCAATAATGGTAACAGTCGTTAATATTAACTGATCCATTTAGCGGGATTTTACTGATTACAGTATTATACTTTTAACCGAATCGCCAGTTGTAAGTATAGTATTTCAATGAAGTAACAAGAAATAAATATAAAATAAAAAAAAAATAAAAAGATTTAGTAATACACAATGATTGTACTTTAGAGAAAGTACAAGCTTTACTGCTTACGTGTTTTTCTGTATGCTCTCTGGCTTAATATTTTAAGGAACAACACAAAACGTGCGGCTGCTCGTTTAACGTATTTCTTTTTCTTACATTCGTTTTTTTCTCTTTGGTACAGCCAGATCGTCGATGTTTGCACCGGGATGTAAACGCTCGCGCGCGAAAGATCAGCGCCGCATTATCGTGACTTTACTCACGACCCTCAAACTTTTACAATCCTTTTCAATCTCGGCTTAGCCCAAACAAGTCTCGCTCGGTGGTGTTCCACGAAAGGAAATCCCAACTTTTCGCACTTACACATTTCCCGCGAGCCAATTATGGCGCGGTGAGCCGAGTCGAAAAGGGAGGAAATTCGCAATATCGCCCGATTTCATTTATCACCTCGAAACTCGTGTATTTGACTTGTTGGGATTGAAATAAAATTTCTGCGCGTGCTTTTTCGCAAATATGAAAAGAAAATAGTACTTTGGCTCGTTGTGCTCCGCTTAAATCCGCGCGGGAAATCAATGCTCCTCGAGTACGCACAAATATCATATCATGCATTATAAATTCATAATCTCCACGCTACACGTTGAAGAAACTGAAATTCTATACAAAATACAAAATTGTACAGAATTCCGTGCTGACTCCGAGTTGATGCTACGTAATAAAAGGTTGGAAAAATCGTGAAGAAACTGAATATATAAATATTGAATGACAATTACCGGTAAATTTTTACGAGTCTAAAACTTCGCAGCATACTGTTAAATCCTATAGATAAGTATAAAAAGTCGAGGGGCAGCAGGCACAGGATGTCTATGTAAAACGTGGTGCTGTTTGTGTAATGATTTCTCAGTTTCGTGGCGTCGGTTTGCAGCACGCCGTCTTCCAAGTATCCCGTTCGAATGTGAAATATTATGTCGAGCACGTATAAAAAATCCGAGAAGTAGTCCAGGCAGAACCACACCCAACGGGTCTCTCCTGCATTTGCAAACAGATACAATTTTAATGTGTATATTCATGATCGATTTTTATAACGTTTTTTTTGGGGGAGGGGGAATTTTAGCAAAACATATCTATGGAATATTTCATCCCCCGGGAAAAATTGTATAAATTCTTGAAATTTAATTCGTTAAAATCTTGTTCATTGCCATTCGGTTATAACTCGAGAGCTATTAATACTTGGCTATTGGCCGCCATTACATTTAGTTCCACCTTTTGCGGAATTTGTGAATTGCAATTGCAAAAAAAAAACACGATTCCTACCGTACTCAGCAAACGTGAAATGTGTTTTGTTGATATCGTTATTTTCTATTTAATTTGCAAATAATTTTACGAATTATTGTCCGCTACATCGGCGCTCGCTTTAACATTTAATTAAAGTAGACGTTAAAGTTGAGCGTTTCAACGAAAATTTAATTCGTTTAATAACGTTTGAAACTCTTGGATATGGAATGTCATCAAGAGCAATTCATAATTTTGGAATGCTTTCACGCCTATAAATTGAAGAATGTATACAGAGGGCGCAATATAACGATTCTCATAGGAGCGTTTTAATTTACTTTATAAAATATTGTCCTGCCACGTTCCGCCCACTCTCTACATAGCGCGTTCAAGCTTAAATCCATACATTTAGCATAAATTTAATGAAAAACATTCCTTCCTTTATGCTGCGCACGTCTATTTACGAATAAAAAATTGACAATCGCGAGATTTTTAAACGTTAAAAAATAGCAAACACGAATTGTTGCAATTTATCATGGAAATAGGGCGTATCATGCGAAAGCAGAAAGGGCAGGGTTTTGTACATATCCTAGTCTCAGGACATTCGCGTTTGCTGGAACACCTCATTTACGAATTAATCAATGTAAGACTGAATTTCTAAAATCTCTTCCCGGCCTACTTTCGCGATTTGTTTAATTTTTTAAGGAAACAGACTCGCGCAGTTCGAGTCCTCATAAATTCCTGATCGTGGAGATCCGAGCCTAGAAGCCTCACGTATGAAACGCCCGCGCCCTACTCGATCAGGAATTCGTGAGCGCGTTGCGAACTAACCGTTGATCTCCTGGAAGGCAAACCTATAGATGATCACCCAGAAGTTGTAAAGAAAGGCAAGGGAAACCACCATCGACCAATAGTAACAGAGACGTCCCGCAGGATCGAAGATGAAGGACCAGTTCGGCGCGCCCGTGCGGAAACCCCTCGATCCTGGTTGCCCGGGATAGCCCCTACTACCGTGTTGTTGCTGTTGCTGCTGTGCCGTGTACCTCCTGAGACAGTAATTCAACGAACGCGCGTTGATTAATTGCTGCCGTGTCTAGCCGCGGTTGCGCGACGTGGCCGATCATTTTTCGTTACTGCTCCCGCTGCGGCGTTAAAAGTATCGAACGCACGGAAGCGGCCGTGGTGGGAAAGATTCGCGCGCTTTCCGCCGCGTGCACTTCGTAGCGGCTCGTCTAGTTGCCGGAGATAAAGCTCCCGTCGCTTAGTCAGGAAGACTCGGTACCGCGTAATCTCGCGTTGTCCTCGCAACAAACCAGTGTCCTGGCGGAGATACTTCCCCGGAGCTAAGAGAAGCCCGTGGCGAAGCAATTGAACGATCTTTAGAAACGCCGTCGCGCAGCATTAACTAAACCTCCAAGAAGTCCCTTGAATATTTATGATCCCTCCGCTATATTCATCCTCTCTTGGATTTTCACTCGGCGGATTTTATTTCACTCCATGAAAAGCGAAATTAGCATCAAATTGAATTTTTCCACGAATATCCGTCTTCCCCTCGAAATATTCTCGGTAACGAGATTCTTTCCCGGGGGTCAATCGGCGGACGGGACTTTGTGATATTCGCCAGTAATTGAAACACTTTGCGATCAGTCGGCAGGTCGCGATTGCCAATCGAGTACTCACGTCTCGGTGCCGTTGCAGCTGCTGTTGCTGAGATGATTGACTGACGCCGGTGTGTGCAGATGTGACTGTTCGCGCGACGGCGTGAGAGCAACCGCATACGGTAGCTTGAATCTGCCCCTTAGGTGGTCCCTCCTCTTCGGCTTACGGCACAGATCGAGCTCGCTCGCTCTCCGATTCACGTACGCGTCGTGAAGCGAGTCGCGCGACGAGCTGAAGTAACGCTGCGAAACAGAGTACACCTGCACCAATTAGGATGCACGAAGCAGCTTTCCGGTAGAGCGATGTTTAGGAGAGACTAGAGCTTTATGGCCTTAAAGGTGTGTTGCTCATATGCATTTCTAAAATATTTATCTTGAGAGGAAAATAGTGAATACAAGATCGTGAAATGGAATATAAATTTTAGAATATAAATACTTTTCCCCTGAGTTTCATTAAACTCGAAATAATATTACAGTTAAAAATAGAAAAAAAAACTGATCAGTGCAAAGTAAATTTTTCAAGCTTCTCTAAATTTTCTGTCAATATTCTCTATCGTGACTAAATAAAATTAACCAATGTGTTACTAACTAGAATGAAATTTCTTGCAAATGTACATGTTTTTGGTAATAAGTACAATTTTTATTCATAAAGTAATTGAAATCGAGCATATGAGCGAACGAGGTAAAGTTGGTCCATAATTAAGGACCAGCAGGAGAGCTGTGAAGACCTCTCGAACGAGACTCTAGAACTACTAATCAGGATACATATTTTATGCATGGCCTTCTTACCCTGCGTTACTGAACAACTGAACCCGGTGTGAGGACGCTATGTTGTATTAGTTATTATAAAATAGGGTCATGGCGGGCATTAATACATAGAAGAAATTTGCTTCTATCATGTCTACATAGTCACTGACAACAATTGGTTGTCTGAGAAGTTATAACTTCGAAATTCTAAAATATAGGGCATCTCGCTCTGATCTCCTCTGCACAATGCGGAAGCCGCCCCGGCTACGTTCGCATATCCTCCCCTTTTCATCCTCGACTTCCCCGGCTGTTGATACGCGCTAATACGTCCCTTACTGATCCATTTTGCTGCGAATAGCCGTTTTTCGCACAAGTGCTGGTTCAACAATGCCGCGGTTGACTAATATATTCGTCGTATTTTGCTCAACCGTTGGCTGCGTACGAACGCGTGGTCGCACCGGCTGTTTTTCATTTTCCCGGAGATCCCCTTCATATTTTTCGCGCTGGTTTATTCGAGTTCCCGTGCAGTATCCGAACTATCGAGATATGGTCTCTCTATGCGGTGGTATCGAAGCGGCTCGAAACTGCGAACGTTGCTGTTTCGCTCGCTCGGGATTGTCGCTGCAAATTTTCTTTTTTTCTTTTTTTCGTGTCGGATAGTTCGATATTAAGCGCGCTTGCCGCGGCGAATTCGTGCGCGCATATGAGGACATATAATTTGATTGTTCTGTTTTTATGAAGTCGACGGAGAAATATTTAATTAACGCAACATAATAACAGAAATCTCTGTGCCGTTCTTAATTATCTCTTATTCTTTTATGTTTTCCTTTCTGTGACAACAAGAATTTATGTAATATCTCACGTAGAATTTGTTTGTCAGATCTTAAAAAAAAAACTACGTTTTAATATCAACTTCAATTCTTTTGGAACACGATGCTCTTGGAAAAACTCGTAATACAAGAATTTACGCCGGAAAAACGAGTGAAACATGCACCGACGCTCATAGAAAAAAACTCTATCTCATGAAAAAAAAACGAATAATTAAAGTTTAGACCCTTAAAAATGTTTGAAAAAATAAAAAAATAAAAATATGGGTAGGTAAAGAGCGGAAATAGAGCGGACAGTAAGGTAAAAGTACCAATGCTCGGACACGTATTTACACGCAGAAATGGATTAGCCGCAGGAACTAAGATATAGCTATGGCAACTAAGATGTGCTATTCAAATAGGGACAGTCGTTTAATGTCGTTGCTACTGAAACTAAAGAGTGTGACCAAGTTTAGCCCCATTATTTTGCGACATTTAAAATGTTAAATTACTTTTTGATGAAATTGTAGCTATTAGAACGTGAGTAGAATTAAATGATTAATTGGAGCTTGGTAAAAGTCACTCTAAATTAATAAATATTATTAATATCCGTATCCGTAAATATCCGTAAATATTATTATAATCCGTATTATTTTATTGATAAAGATTTTCGTTTCTATTTCTTGCAATATTTTCTACACGTAAGGATCCTAACGATACTATTTCTTCCGATAGAATATATATTTTTATACTTATATATTTTTAACAGATATTAAAGATATATAAGTATAAAAATATATATTCTACTCATAGCTAGCTACAATTTTATCGAAAAATAATTTAAGATTTCGAAATATGGAGCTAAAGATTACGAGAGCTTGAACGCTTTCTTTGTTAACTATTTAAATATCGATGCCATAGCGAAGAATACTCGCTGCTAGAATAGAATTATTTCGCTTTTCTTTTAAATTATATTTTGTACCCAGAAACATAAAACTAACGATACGCATTACAGACTCAAATCTATGTTTCTCACTAGCTTTTAACATAAATCAATTATGAATATCCGCTTTAATGAAAGCACAAAGGCCGATGTCTTTCGTACTTACACGATTATTCTGCTTGATCCTTATTCCACGGAAGGACGATTTCACGTTCATCAGAAGCGCGATAATTTTCCCTTTCCAATGGTCTTGGTTTCAAGTCGCTACGACGTCTACAAGTGGAGTTGTTAACGATTGTATTGATCCGCGTTTTGGATCGTTCGGCGTTATCGCTACTGCGAACTGTAAACAGGTATCACGCGACGCGCGAATGGAATGCGGAACGCGACTGCTTCACCTTGAGCTGTAAGTGAAAGTATACCGCGGCCCCCAGCTCGCTTCCCCCACTCCGCGCCTCAGATAAACATTGTCGCACCGTACACTTGTTCATTACGATCGCGCGGCCGTTCACCTCAGTTTACGAGCAAATAGTGCGCGCGCTGGACTAAAACGCCGGCGTTGCACCAAAATGCGAATTTCGAGCTTAAACCTGACATCGACGTCGCGGCTTTAAACGGCTATAATTCGCAAATGAGTTGACGTAGCGACATAAAATAAATAGGTATGAGCAGCGCGCAAGCTTTTTCATTCGCGATCGAACTGTTCAGATTCCCTCTTTCGCCTCGTCTATTGTAATATTGTCAATTATTAATATTGTAATATTGTCAACGAGATTAATATTGTCACTGTAGGTTAAAGTAATGGAGTGATTATCGTGATTATTTGGAAGGTTAAGGACTGTTTTGTTTAATTTCATAAGCTTTATACTCGCACATGAGAGTGTTGATCAGACATTTTGTATACACATTTCCAATGCCCATGAAAAAAATATATATAATAAAAAGATTGTGAGGAAACACACATACAAAACTTGTTTTGCATTATCCATTAATTATATAGGTATTAATTATACAGGTATTAATTATACAGGGTATCTGGATTTATAGATGCTCGTGTGCAAGTAAAGAACTTGTTAAATTAAATTAAATTAAATTCTGTACAATTTTGGATAAATTCTATCACGATAATTTATTGTGATATTAATAAAAGAAAATTGACCAATTAATGCGTGCGGTGTGAAATGAACTTTGTAAGATTAATTCTTTACACAGTCTACTGCTCGAGATTTACGGATATAGAATATTTTAAAATAGTTGCCACTTTTTTATTGTTACCTATTCGATAAACAAATATGTGTTTTTAATTTTAGATAATAAACTTGCATCTCACAGTGAATGTATTTTATTTGGGATAAAATCAACTCTTATATGACAGCAAAACAATCAGTCCTTTAACCAAGTTCTATACAGCCACTGACCCCTTGTCCATAACCTTGTTTTAATCTTTAAGCCGTAATAAATTGACGAACCACAGTCGATTATTTTAAAAATAATCAACTGTGATTGATCAATTTCTTACGGCTTAAGAATTAAAGCAAGGTTGTGGACAAGGGGTGAGACTCAGCTGATATTACCGAGTCATTTCCTTAGATATACTTCTAAACATTCTTATTGTTTTGATTTTTTGATCTTTAAATACGGATATGCAAGTTTTTAACATGAAATGTACACATATACATTGGATATATGCATATATTTTATGTTAAAAGTTTAAATGTTCATATTTAAAGACCAACACATAATAAGGATGTCCAGGATTAAATACGTGTCCGGGGATTGGTACTTTCATCTTTAACATTCATATTTTCTGCGTGCCTTTTCTTGACGGAACTGCCCGATTTTCGTCATGGAATCACGAAATTATTCGTCGGAAAGCGGATTTTCGCGGGAAGGAAGGTTCAAAGAAGATCAAGTATCGAGTGACAATGTCCCGGCGAGTTTGCGCGCATCGAGTGTTCTCGGCAGGATATTTTTCGGTGAGTGGCAGTGAAAGGAATATTTTACCGTGCGCTCACGGACGGACCAACCTGCTGCTGATGTTGGTGGTAGTAGTGGTGCGTGGGTGTGTGTCGGCTTATGAATTTACTGCTGACGAGGTCCAAGAGGCTCTGCCTCGAGGGTAAAACCGCCCTGGACACGTTCTCCGCGCTCTTGGTGTCATCTTCCTTTTCCCTGCCGCCCCCGCCTCTGCCATCGCCGGTCCTTCCGGTCCTGCCATCCCGGTGCTTCTCACCCCCGCAGCTCAGGGCGGACGCGGAACCGACGCTCAGACGATGTCTCACACCGCCACCGCCAGCCGATGTGATGACGCCTGCAACATTAAACGGGGGATGGCTGTAAACGGTAAGTCCTTCTTAACCCGATCTACGTAGCTAACGACTGCTCTCTCTCTCTCTCTTTCTCTCTCTCCCTCTCTCTCCCCGTTTCTTTAACTCTATCTCTATCTCTGAACTCCGTCTGCTTGATACAGAGTTTTGTGTCTGCTTCATCTTGTAGCTTTATCTCTTTTCTTATATTGTTAACATTATATCTTGAGATTACTTTAAACTTCCGTATTATGCATGATGTTATCTTTTCATATGAGTTTTTTTTGTTTATTTCTCGTAAGTAAATTTGTATGTAATTATTGTGTACCACCGAATTTTCTGTATCATCATATACGTAAATTCTTTTCTGATCGTGCAAAGTTTTGTAGGAAGTTTGCGCGGTTAATATACTGTGCGACGTTTGTTTCACGAGACAGTTGTAAACTTCCGTATTTTACATTTTACATCCGAGTTTCATAATTTCATGTCTTCTCGCGAGAGATTTAACCAGATTAACGTAGGATATTCCGGTACCAATGTCGTGACTGTCTAGCGGGATACAAAGTAACACTTCTACCCTGAAAAATGGTGTAATGAAGCTTCGCGTCGGTACCACCTGTGGATGTGATGACGCTTACAACGCGAGAGAAATTCCGGCGCGAGTCGGGTGATCCCTTTTTCGCGTCTCGTGAGTGTAGAATTTCCTGCGTAACGAGGCATAACGAGGAGTAAAGCGCGACGTGCGCGAGAATAGCGCAGAGACCGACGCGAGATATAAAAGGCAAAAAGTGATTAATTTTTTTTTTTTCAAGACTCGATCCTGAAGATTTGATTCCAGCAAAATAAACTTGAATTTGATTGATTACGGTCGAAACTATATAAAAGAAAAGAAACACTAAGAAAAAATGTTTGATATTTATAATTATAATGACATAGAGAAATAATTACTGTAAATGATAGTCAGAAAAAGCACTTTTCCATTAAATTTTACTATAATATTAGTGATAATAGTCTAATAAATAAATAAATAAATAAATAAATAAATAAATAAATAAATAAATAAATAAATAAATAAATAAATAAATAAATAAATAAATAAATAAATAAATAAATAAATAAATAAATAAATAAATAAATAAATAAATAAATAAATAAATAAATAAATAAATAAATAAATAAATAAATAAATAAATAAATAAATAAATAAATAAATAAATAAATAAATAAATAAATAAATAAATAAATAAATAAATAAATAAATAAATAAATAAATAAATAAATAAATAAATAAATAAATAAATAAATAAATAAATAAATAAATAAATAAATAAATAAATAAATAAATAAATAAATAAATAAATAAATAAATAAATAAATAAATAAATAAATAAATAAATAAATAAATAAATAAATAAATAAATAAATAAATAAATAAATAAATAAATAAATAAATAAATAAATAAATAAATAAATAAATAAATAAATAAATAAATAAATAAATAAATAAATAAATAAATAAATAAATAAATAAATAAATAAATAAATAAATAAATAAATAAATAAATAAATAAATAAATAAATAAATATATATATATATATATATATATATATATATATATATATATATATCTATTACTATTATTTTCGTGTTAGAACTAAACAGATTGGGACATATGATTGGGACAAAAGATGACTATAATTTTAGCTGGATTAACCAATTTTTTCTCATAGTGAAGAATCTTGAAATTCTTCTTAGGTCTCTTAACGCAGACCTTCCATTTATCATTGTACGATTCATTTATCCATTTATCATTCTTAATTTATTCTTTATTAAATGAATGATATACGTGGATTTTCGTCAAAAGTAATGTCGACTTGGCGCACGGGAAACTCGAGGCTAAGCATTGCGACGATCACGTCGGAAATATGAAGAGGAATAAGCAAGTTTTACGGAGGTGAAGCGTGTCTCTGCTGCATTATCTTCGCGCGCGATGACACCTGCAACGTCAAAGAGACTGCAACGGAGCGAGTCTCGTTTTCTTGCAGCACGAGATTACGGCTCATCCACTTTTGCTAGATAGTAACGAAGCGTGACGCGATAAGGGTGCAAAATCCGAGCAAGAGAAAGCCCATCTCCGTTGCCGTTTTGAATCTGCTTAACAGGGAATAAGTTTCCAGAGAAGGCTATCACACATCTACACCGGGAGTACAAATTACGACTTTTTCATGATCGAAATCGTGCCCTTCCGTATTTTCATTCTTGTTGCGTAATGACAGCAGAAACGTTACGAATGAACGAGATGTATGCCGCGAGATATCCTCGTGCTGCAGATACATTAATTTCGCCAATCAACAAGTTTCGGGACTGTCTATTCGTTTACAGATCTACTTTTAGATAATGATCTCGCAAATTCGTTAGTACAATGGAGGTATATAAACTCATGATAACTGGAAACAAAGTAAAGAGGAAAAGAAAGAGAGAGAGAGAGAGAGTCGGGAAACGAGAAAGATAATTACATGACAGATGAATGAAAATACGTGACCGAGCTTGCGTAAGAGTATCTAAGTGTTACTTTAAAAGCGTCATAACGAGATTCCTGCTCTCCTCTAGCTGTTTCATAAATAATTTCGCGCGTTCCGACGTCTTCCATTAAGACGGCCGGGAAAAACGATCGCAAGAAAATCTGCGCCGACATTCTCTTCATTACTTCCCCGGCCTGTTATTTTCTTGTTAATGTGATGTAAAACGATACTCTGTAAAACAAGCAACGGGAGAATTTTGTCGAATACGAGCTGGAAAAGGAGCTCGGGAATTTACGCTCCATAATGACGCGTTGAGGAATGTTGCCGCTCTGGTGTCTCGTTTCGGTCGGATGAGCGGTCACAAGATAATTTTGTTAATTAAAGATTACTTAGTGCTACTTATATATAACATTTATACACACTACACTTATATTACTTATACACACATACACACAAAAGGTATTTAAAAAATATTTGGATAAACTTCTAGGGCGTATACCTCTCGTCTCGAAAATAAAGAAAAAGGTTATATAAATTTATAATCAAATATGAATGGTTGCGGAGTTATAGTAAAACAAAGTCTGCATTATAAAATTATTAAATAATATAAGTTGTTAAGTAATCATAAGTAAACATTTAAGTTATAACAAATGCTCAAAATGACAGCTATTTAATTGAAGTCAGACATTAACACAGCAGAATAAGGATTGTCGAACTTCAAAAGTCCACTTTAAAGGTTCATTTTACAGTTTCGTATAACCTCGCAAGCATTAATAATGTGAAATATCTCTTCGTTATCAATAGGTTGCGAATATATTAAATGCTTTAAATGTCCTCTATAAAAATTTAGTAAATTCAAGTCTGGGAAACGTGAAGGCCATACGACTGATTCTTCTCTGCCAATCCATTCATCTGGATAATTATTATTGAGCACATTTCTCACTTGACGACTAAAATGTGGTGATACTTCATCGTGCATAAACCACATGTTCTAAATATACCGGCCACTTGACTGTCATGATTTAAACATTTACTTATGATTATTTAATAATAATGTTAACACACTTTGTTTTAATATAGCTCTGCAATCATTTATATTTGATTATGGGTCAGTAAAGACTTTTTTCCTTATTTTGGCGCGCGCGAGAGGAATACGCTCTAGAAGTTTGTTCAGATATCTCATAAATATCCTGTGTGTGTGTGTGCGAATTATAGTCAATTATCCAAGTTTGCTCGGCAGACCAAATCCGAGATGCTTTAGAACGTCGCTTTATAACGTGATGATCTTTATCGCGCTAACTTTGAATATAGAAACAATATTTTGCCAGTGCAATATAGTAAGAGTAGATAAATATAAGCGGCAGACAATTCCAATTACGGTTGAAAGTCTCGTTAAGAAGGTCTCGCGCTTCAGCGACAGTATAGTGGACGTAAAAGTAATTGCTTTCTGGCACCCGGGAGAATTAATAGGATAAGTTTCGAAGTGAAAGAACCAAGATAAATTTCAGCACTTAGTGCAAAAAGTATGTAACGCAGAAAAAAATTGAAGATCAACGCTAAATGTCAATTTACTCCGTCTTTATAATGGAAACTTCGTCTCCGTCCTCGACTCCATTTTTTATAAGATCCTTAAGATTTTCGATATTATTGGTTGAGAGGACGAAAATCATCATTAAAATTGAATCTGAGTTGACGCGTTCGTGCGAGTCTCATTGAAAGTCGTAAGCTCCCGAGAGACTTGCCTCACGAAATATATATAGAGTGTCCCAGAACAACCTCCGAAGCTCTCGTAAAGGCGTAGTATGAATTGGGATGAACATAAAAGTCCTAAAATCGTTTTGTGATATTCGCAATAATTACCGAGATATTAATTAAGGAAGATTTGTGAATCGCGCGAGATATGGTAAATGAGCTGTACTGGTAACGTGTACATTAGGTCAAACTGAACAAGAAAGTCCTCTACCATTTTTCTAATAACTTTTTAATTATTAATTAAAGATTTTTAATTATTAGTTAAAAAAAGAAGATTGACGGATGGTCGCTCGCAATAATATATTAATGCTATCTAATTAATAACTAAATTAATAATTAATATATAATTAATTAATTAATAATTAATAACTAAAAAATCTATAAGTTATTAGAAAAAAGATAGAGGGGTTTTTTTTTATTCAGTTTAATCTAATGTATAAGCACATGACTAGATGTCGTCATTACAGCTCATATGTGATACACCATAGCTCGCGTGATTAAGTTTTTTTTAATTAATATCTCGATAATTTTTGCAAATATTGCAAAACAGACTTTTATGTTCACCTTAATCTATATTATGACTCCACGAGTTTTTCGGAGATTGTTCTGGGACACCCTGTATACGCGTGCCGAAATGATTTTAGATCGACCGAGCGGGATATTCCGATGAATTATGCGCGGCACGCCTGGCGGTCATTATGGCAAAGGACGAATTAATTCCAGTCGAGAGCTGCGTCGCGAGGGGTTTATTCGCTCCGAGCACGACGTCGTGTGGCCGATTGGATGACTATTGTGCCGTTCTCTCAAAGACCGACGTAACGCAAATATTGTGTTCGAGTAAACGTGCATACACATACGGCATACGTACAGCCAGCGCGATAAGGCCGGTGCGGACAATGAGAGTGCCACTCGTCCAAGCGAATTTACACATTTTCCTGCCCCGCGCACGTTCTTTATTCTGAACTGCATCGGCCCGATCCGTCCCGCTTCCTGCTGGCCCGTCCGGTAACACCCGATCCTTCCGTTGGCGACGACTTCGCGCGGCGATGCGCGCGTTGCGCATTTTAAAACGTTAATCAAAGACAGAGGAGGAACGTCGGGGCGACCCCATAAACTGTAATTTACGGCTATTATGTGCCGTTCACGTTGCGAGCCCTTCCAGCTCTTTTTGCCTCGACTTTCGAATCTTTTATGGATCTCCCGGCGAGTCCACGGCACGGTGTCACTCGGTATTCCAGAAGAGGAGACCATTCCGACGTACGTCACGCTTAATCGTGATTTATCGCGAGATAGAAATTGCACAATGCGGAACGCAGAAATTTTTACTTCGAGTTTGGATTTCATCGGCGTAGTAAAAATGTTTTATGGCCGCGTACGTTACTCGCCCGTTTGTGCCCTCGCATAAATAAAAGTGAAACAAAACACAAAGGAAACAAAAACCCACAGAGACGACACATCCGGTAACATATGCGCGTTCTTGCAACAATGTAAACGCACATATGCGTGCTCGTGAATGGGGGGGAGGACGTCCGGGAGTCGGCACTGTACCCCTGTTTTCGGCATCCTCTTGCGCGGATGTTGTCGGGCATTATGGTATATGGATATAGTAAAAGAAAACGAATCTTACAACAATAATAAATAATAATTGATAAGTAGTTAATAAATAATCAGTAGATCTCTGTACATCTTGATATTGAATGAGATCTGAGCAAGAGTGCCGAAAACTGGTGCTATAAATAAGGTGACTAGACGTCCCGATTTTTCACCCTTTGTCCCGAATTTTTTCGAATGCTATTCGGGACACCGATTTGTCACTATTTTCAATGACTGTCAAATAATTTTCGGATCTTTTTACCCCCCTCCTCCCGCTTCACACATTTATAAAGTGCCCCGAATTCAGGGCTGGGAAATCTGGTCATCTTACATATATCGCGAGGAGAAACGAGAAGATTACTTACAAATGACGTCTTCATAATACGCTCCGGCGATCGCACATCGCTATTCTCGACACTCCCGATACTTTTTTCCGCGCGAGACTTACTTTCGACGGGTTTAAGACGCGTAAAATGCGGAGCGATGTGGATCGATGTGTGCCCATGGCTGCTGCTTGGCGCGAAAAGATCGAGCATTTCGCGCGATTCATTACCAACGTCTAGATTGAATAACCACGATGACAACCTCGTAGTGCGAAACGAACGCGATTGGTTAAGCCGTCCGCCGTAGATCGCATCGTTGTAGATGCGCGACCTCGTTCACATCACTGGCGCGATCACATTCATGCACTTTTGGCACTTTCGGCGCGCTAATGAATTTTTGGTGTACGTTATTGACAACGCGCGCGTCTGCGATCTTTCCATGCCGAGCAACTGCCATGGACACAACGCTCCGTATTCCATATATCTTTCGCTTGTGTCCTGTGAGTCTCCTGCGGAAATAAGTATTAGAGTGCCGAAAATAACGATGTACGGTTATCAGGACATATCATAAATACATTATTATGGAGTAATCTCCTTCCTTCTCGACAGCTAAGGTGACCAGACGTCCCGATTTTTCACTCTTTTCCGAATTTTTTCGAGGATTATTCAGGACACCGATTTGTCATTATTTTCAATGATTGTCAAATAATTTTCGGATCTTATTATCCCCCTCCCCCCGCTTCACACATTTATGAAGTGTCCCGAATTCAGGGCTGGGAAATCTGATCGCCTTAGCTATAAGAGCTTTCGCGCATGGATTGCCGTAATCGTAGACGTAAGACGTAAACTTGAGCTAATCGGGATATTGCATCAGGATTCTTCTAGCCAGAAGATTGACGTGACCGTATAAGATTCAGAGTAAAGATTTTAATCAGATGAATCTTAGTTACCATTGCCATACGATCAGATTTACAATTCAATGCTTTTCTAGAGTATATATAACTATAGTAAAATCCTGATTGATCCTTCAACTAAAATTTTTTATGTCTACGCCAATTCATATACGAAAGCTTTGACAAGTGCCAGCTGCTGAGCATTTTCCTCTACTCGAAGCTGAGCGCGAGGTGAGTGCGAGGTAAGTTCGAAGATCTTTCGGGATATTAGCCGCGCGATTTCGCTAATCCGAGAATTCCAAGTTCGTGTGCCAGGCCGCGTCATTTCCGGAAACCGGCCGTCTCACGGACGAACGACTTTTTCCCGTGAAGGATATATTCGCTTTCCGAACTTTTCCGAACGAAAATATCGCGATTCCAATATCCGTCCGCCGCCAGGTTCTCCTCGTCGGCTGCGCCGCTCTGTCGCTCGCACAGAAGAAAAGTAAGTTTAATGGTGACGCCGCGCGCTGAGCGACTAAACGGAAATCCTCGCGACGGGGAAATCGAGAAAGCGCAGCGTCGACGAAAAGCAAGGCAAAGTTAATTGCCCCTTGATCGTGACGGCCTGCTGCTTGGCGGGGAATAGCAATGATATAAATGAAATTGAAAGAATATCAGCAGGGTACACTTGGAAATCATAGTCGCCCTCGCGATATGATCTTGCATCTCTGTTTGTTTTTGTAAAAGTATCTTGTACGATGCGCGTATATCACTTAAATTTTGCTTTAGGTACTTTTCAAATACAATCATCCGGATCAGATCAAATACAATCTTTGATTCAAAGCTATGCGTAATAGATTGATAGATAGAGAAAATTAATACACAGAGAAAATACTAAGGATATCATTTGACTAAATATGATTGCCATAACAAAATATTAATGTTAGTTTTCGCCCATGTATATAAGATGGTTGTAGTAATCATAGTACTTTGGAAGTGGTACAGATAGAATTGCATATACGTCATTCCCTAGAGAGAACAATTATATTAAAATTAACAAATATTTCTTTGATGGGTGCCATTAACATATTTACTTAAATCTACATTCTCTTTATTTAAATCAAATATTGTTTACCTGATTTAAATAAACAATATTTGGTTTAAATAAAGATAATGTAGATTTAAGTAAATATGTTAATGGCACCCATCAAAGAAATATTTGTTGATTTTAATATAATTTTTCTCTCAGTGTAGCTATGTATGTGTGTCCTATAATCGAGAGTTACTAAACATTTTCGAGCCAACGCATTCGTTTCTGTGGTCAATGGTCGTGACTGATTATTCAAAGAAACTGCAACGATGTCGAGCAGCTGTAGCAGTTTTGTTTATAATTGCGGTTATTCGTTCAGGAGTTGTAACCACAGCGAGCATAGTGCTTTTATCGTTACCCATATTTTATGATTATGTTACCATTAATAAAGCCACAATTACATGTAACACGTGAACGGATAACCGCAATTATAAATGCAAACAAAACATCAAACTGTCACAGTTGCTTGACATCGTTGCAATTTTTTCGAATAATCAACAGTCACGACCTTTGACTAAACGAATACGTGAGGTCGAAAATTTTTAGTAATTGCCGATTAGGATACATGTATAGCTAGGAAATGGCTAGGCAATCGACTATACATATGCAATCGACTGTACATAAACTTTCTTTACTGCCTATCTATATGTATTCGAGCAGTATATTCTCAGTGTTGTATAGTATAACCAAACTCTACGGATCTCTCAACTACAATATTCGTTCTGCAGATCACAACAGAGAGACAAGCAATATTCCTCTAGTTAAGGCAGCTATATATACGAGGATATACTAACTTAACATTATAAATCATAAGAACTATAGTTGTGAGAACTTATACATGGGCATTTAATAACATCAACTTTTAATACCATATCTATTTCACTTAAAATCACATAAATTTTCTCTCTAACTATAAAATATGTGAATACAACAGTTTTCTCCGTGTAGCAAATATTTAAAAACAAAGGGTGAAACCTATCAAATTAATCAATAAAATAATTTTAAATCTTCTCTAGTAAACAATCGTGATACATGATGCGTATATATTCGAACATTATTGAAAATTTGTTATTTTGGCTAAATCTCTTTTCACATGTTTCTCTTACTGTTTTAAGTCACGTCATTCAGCACGTATTCTAAACTATTAAATCATAATTTATACGTTTTAAACGTATTAAATGACATGATTTCAAGCCGCAAGGAACATGTAAAAAGAGTTTCAGCCAAATTATACGCTTATGCGTAAAAAAATTAACACTTGGATTTACATTGATGAGATATCCTATCAGAAAAAGTGCGTGTTAACTAAATCTCGAATGTATCGAAGTGGGTGAAGCCTCTTTTCCGCGATGCTAATTGGCTGTCTCGACCGCCTCGATTGTCTCGATTCCGTCGCAGTTGAATTTGTGCCGCTTGCAGCTATTAGCCGCGGTGATCAGGTTGTGTTGTTCGCATCATATAAATTTAATATTTATTGTAATCCCAGCAAACACAATGTTACATGTAACATATATGTTAGTTGTAATTTCTTACTCAACGAACAATATAACTGTTATATAATATACGTGTTATATAACAGTTACATTGTTGAATAAGAAATTACAACATGTATGTTATATGTAACATTATGTTTGCTGGGAATATAATTTGTAAAAATGAGTATTGTAATATAAATTGTAAATGTGTGTGTGGTACAACGAAAAGGTTAAAGTGGCGCGCGCAAAGCGCGCGCTATGTGATGTTCTAGTTTGATTAAAAAATGTCTAGACTGAAAATAAAAGGCATTATACGAGGTAGGGGAAGAATTTTATAGTAAAAATTACAACAGAATTTTTTAATAGGAACAGATTAATGGTCTGCTATAATTGGTTATCCTTTCATCTCATATGTGTTATTTATATTTTAGGAACTAAAATTTGCGGCTATCAAATTATTGGCGAAATATACGATGTTCCTTATCAAGATAGAAAAGCACCTATATACATGAAAAAAAAGCTATAATATATTCTCTCTGTGCGTGAAAACATCTGTGCACTCAAGCAAAGTATCATTTGACATATTGTCGACTGCGAATATACGCGAGGGAATATTTTATTTTCTTTTTTATGACTTGGCGTGTCGCCCGGATCGCTAGTTATAAATCGAAGGTTTGCCGTAATATGACGGACCTCGTAAGAATGCCTGCAGAAAGATCTTCGTGCGTTGCTACGATCGAGCTGCTGACCCGTAACGAAAATATCAAGTCGCGCAGCGGGTAAGGCTTAATACTACATATTGTCGTCGAGACAATTTCGTATACGGCGCGATCACTGAGGCGTAGGGAGAGGACGCGGGGGGTTACATCGATCGCGATGCTCGTTCTAGGGGAAAATGAGAAATTGTCACGAAATTACATATCGCGTCGCGCAGGATATACGCTGCAAATCCGCCGGCAACACGCGCTCATTTCCGAATAATGTGCGTACTGCGTCCACGCGTGCAGCTGTCTATTTTCATTAAACAGCCGTTCGCGCGTGATCTCGTCGTTGCGTATTGTGCTGCGACAATTGCATACATGGTGATCGCGATGCTCGCCCAGGCGTAGCTCCGGCAATTTTCGCAATTACGAATTTAAGACCGACCGTTCTCGGCGACGACGACTATGGCACTTATCTCTCGTTCTTTCGAGAGAATTGCGCGTGCGTCGACGTCGAATGGCTAACAAACAACCGTTTCGCCTCTGGGGTTCTGTTCCGGGACATCGGGATTGAGGAAATGAAAAAAAAAAAAAAAGAGAAATCAAAGACTCGAGATGAAATTAAAACAGATGTTCGCTCTCGACGGTACGAAGAACGTGCGTGGCAGAAATTTCATTCCAGCGTGTTTTTGACACTGCGTGACAGGCACAAATGGAACTCGAAAAAAGGAGCGCGGAACAACAACAATATTGCAGGTAGCCGATACGTCCGGCTTGCCGGTATATGGAATCGGGCAAGCTTTCAGAGGTTCTCCGGAAAATGTCAGCTTTTTTCGGATACCGTGCGCGGTATTCAGCGCCGGGGAACATTCAACGGAAAGAAACGTGCGCCACGATCGCGCACGAAGCGCGCATTCGATAGTCGATATGGATATGCAAAGATGAATACGCATGCGATTCGGGCCAATCGGAAGGCAGAGCGAGTGTGGCGCGTTGCAATTTGCACCAGAGCGTGGGTCGTTCCCGTCTGAACTACCGTTGCCGTGTACAGGACGCATACGTATCCGTCGGACCGCGTAAACTTCGGCAGCGAAAGTGTCGGTGCATTAGTCGCGCGTTATCGAGCGCGTAAAACGTGCGTAAACGCGAGGTGAACAAACGCGCGCACGCGCGCGCGAGAGAGAGAAAAATACTGGAAAAATAGCGGATTATTTCCGAGCGAATGATTTCGATCTATTAGGCAACGCGAGGGGGACGTGAAGAAAGAAATCCTGGTAGGCTCGAATTGCAGCTTTTTTTTCGCAAAAACCAAGTTTCAATGAATCTCTCGCATTTTTCTTAGCATCCTCTCGAAATTCAATCGCAATGACCTGAATCGCGCTGCTTACGAGTACACATGCACAGAACGCAACTGCCATTGAAATTTGTACATACAGCGCACTACGTTATTAATCACGCAACCATTAGCCAGGAGAATTAGAAAGCCCCATTAAAACTTACTGATTAATCCGTGCTGGTACTTCAGATTAATGTCGCAATTTGCGACGTGCGCTCGACGGCAGCCCGGCTGCTGCACTGTTATCGCTACTAACATTAATATAATGCGCCTTGCGGCGGCGATAGAATCAATATGCTTCGCACCGATAACAGTTCGCATCGTAGAAGAGCCATTCTACTAATCGTTTGTAGCAGAGTCCGCGTACCGTAGGTAGTGGTAGACGCCAGCGCATAACCCGACCTAATAGAGTAGTAGTGGCAAACGGCGGGACCTACGCTACGGAATTTCCAGCGGCAATGTACTGATACGCTTGTAAATACACGCGCACGCGAGAGAGAGAGAGAGAGAGAGAGAGAGAGAGAGAGAGAGAGGGAGGGAAAAGGAGGAGGAGAAGAGGGGAGAAAAGAGAGAAAGGAAAGGAAAATGTTAAAAATAGATCATTTTTTGCCATTAACAAAACCTTAATTCTAATCATCGGAAATTTCTAGAAACAGAAAATAACAATTATTTTTCCACTCAGGTCTGGGGAAAGTTATAAAATATAATTGATTGTTGAAATAATTATATGAGATGTTTTTTAAACTTTATATCCTTAATAGGTCTTGAAAGTAACGAATGTGTATTCAACGTATTGATGTATTGTGTGTAAAATATGGCCGCGTTAGGGAGAAATTCGAGAGATATTATAGAATTTCGGCGTCGCGAAGCCCAGCGAAAGTACATATGCACACTGACAATCCCTTCCTGACGACAATCTCTCCCTGATTTCTTCCTTTCTTTTTGTTTACCTCTTAAAATATTTCAAACAAAGAGTAGGTAAGAACTAAAAACTGTAAACAGTAGATTCTTCTTTTCGGATCTTTCTATATGTACAACAAATAATATGTGTAAACAAAAAAAACAAACCTATATTTATTACATACTTCTTAAGACATAAATATACAATTGATTTTATTTTAAAGATATATCAAGGATATAAAATTTATTTTAAAGATATATCAAGGTTTAAAAATCATATGTGACTATTTCAACAATTTATAATATATCTCGGTTTTTCCTTTCCCGGACTTGATGGATAAATAATTGTTATTTCTTGTTTCTATATGGAGAGAATATTGTAGTAAAAATTAAAATGCTTTACACTGTAAAAAAATCTTGTGTACACAGTACGTAAACAAATGTTCCACTCTAAATTTTGTGTCGAAGATAACTTATTCATATGTTTATTCGTGACAGACTAGTATATAATGTAAATAACACACGAATAAACATATAATGGGTTATTTTCGACACAAAATTTAAAGTGGACTTTTTGGAACATTTGTTTACGTACTGTATACGCAAGATATTTTACAGTGTATTTTACAGTGATATTTTACAGTGATATTTTACAGTGATATTTTACAGCCTGGAAATTGACTCATTATTACGAAAATTATAATAAAAATTATAGTAAAAATGATCATAAATGCAGTAAAAGTTATCATAATAACTTTTATGATAATTTTTACTATAATTATATTATAATTTATTATAATTTTCGTAGTGCCAGTCTATTCCCGGATTACTAAAATTGCATTGTAATTCTTACTATAATATTCTTTCCGTGTAGAAGATCCCAAAAATAGTTTTCAATAATTAATTAGGGTTCTGTTAATGGGTAAAAAATGATCTATTTTCAATATCCTCCTTTACAGTTTGCTGAGAAGTTTTTACGTGAAATCGCGTAGAATCGGATCAACTCGCGAGACAAGCTGCGACCACGTCGTAATATACGAATATAGCTCGGCAAGCATGATAGCGCGGTAGTAAATTCGCTTTGAAGATACAAGCGTCTTTTATTTTACAAGCAAATAACGCGACGAGAAAGGGAGACCTGTAGGAACGGAAATACGCGGAGACGACGAGATGCGGTACGGAAATATCGCGAAGGAAGTCTGAAGTAATGTCCAATAAGAACGAGTTGTGTGCGGATGGAATTAGTGTTCGAATGGTGCGGCGAGCTTCTCCCTAGAGAAACATATCCTGCATTCCTACGGCGAAATTTTGCGCTATGCAAAGTTCCGCGAAATGAAATCAAAGGCACTTTACTTCGTCGCAAGTGGGAACACACCAAACAAACGCAACGAGAACTTTTTCGAGAACGGATCGATCAATCGATCGTCTTTCGCGTTTTCGTGTTTTATCCTTCGTGTCTCGTGCCTAACTATACCTCGAAATTATGTTTCGCCGTTTGGTATTTCGATATTTTATAATTGTGTTGGTTTATCTTTTTTTTCCCCGTTGAAATTTGAGAACTGCAAAAACCGGCGAAATTTATATACGCATGGATTCCCGAATGAGTTTCGAAATTTTTCAGCAAATTAACTTTGGAGGCACAATAACAGCACGCCTCGTTATTTAAGCTTGTTAACAGTTGTTATCGGGTCCTTGCTGCGCAAATTTTGATAATTAATGAAGTGACATTATATGGAAGCTCGCTCGACCCTTTAATTAGTTAATATGCAGACGCTACGCAGCCATGGAAATTCATGAATATTATCCTTTAGAATAAAGCTAAATGCTTTTTTAGGATGCTCCTCATATTCCGCGTTAGAAATTCAAATAGGGAGGAATGCTACGCCGTACGCATCGGTTGGTAACTTAACTTCACTCGTTCGAGTCAATTGGAAACAAGTTAATCGTGTATTACACGTAATTACCAAATGCAATTTCGTTCTAATTGTTCATAATTGAACTGCACCGGGCGCAGTCATCGTAACGACTTTTTTAGCATATAGAGAGGCTAGTTGCGGCTCTCGCTTTTAGTCCAATTATCTTTCCTCGCAATTCCAGGACACCACAAAAAGATGATATCTCCCTCTCACTCTGCCACCCTTCTCGCGAAGCTGTTTATAATTCCAAAACACTACCGAACAAGTTTTCTTACGCCTCTATTTGCACGCTTTTCTCTTTTTCGGTGATGCTGCCTAGACATTGGCGAATTAATATATCGTGGCGCAAAAGAACAAAGCTGTTAGCGTTACAACGAGATATTAACATGTTCAAAACATCCGTAAAATAAGGATTTAAAATACATGTTATATCGACAGTCCGTATAATAGGAAATATTCAAGTTATATATTTCCTGACATGTCTATTTTCACGTTGGATATAGTAATGTGTGTGTGTCTCAAGTTTCATATTATCACAAAGTTCAGTTTTCTAACATTCCACATTTATCCTTAATTTAAAAAAATTATTCGATATAAAATGCTTTTAATACACAGAAAAGAAGAATATTCTTGTTTGGAAAATTGTTAACATTTTAAAAATAAGATTAACGTTAAAACGAGATATGGCGTAAAGATAAATTAGTCTTTAATCAAAACGAATATAGTAAAATTAACACAATAATTTTCTCATATATAAGCAAGAATATCAATATTGTTAATTATGTATGAGAAAATGATTGTGTGATAATTTTACTGTATTCGTTCTCATTGAAGATTAATTTATCTTTGTTCATGCTATATAATCTCATTTTAACATTAATTTTATTTTTAAAATATCAAAAATAAAGACATTTTCCAAATATTCTTTTTTTCTATGTTTGATAAATATTGAATGTAGATAACAAAATGCGCGTTAGTTAGTTCAAGCGCTCTTTCAATGTTTTTTTTTAAGATTCCGACGGTATAGTTTTACACAATTTATTAAAATAACGCTCCACATTCGTTCTTAATTTCGTGGAATTTTGATATAAAATGCTCTTACACACTCGAGAAATATATACTCGACGAGTGTAGGTAACAGAATATGCGTTAGTCTAAAAGCGCTGTTTCAGTTTTTTTTTTACTTTTTTAAGATTCCAAAGGTATAGTTTTACACATTTTATTAAAATGACGGCCACGTAACGGATGAAGCGAAAAATACGCGTGCTTTCGTGAACAATTAATTGGTATTCCACGAATACCATCGTATAACGAATTTTGCGATATTTTAATTTTAATGTCGATCTGTAAATGGCGATCATAAACTTCAATATATATATCAATAACATAATATTTTGTTACTCGGCGGATTCATAATTCATATTTATGTTTGTGCCCGTATTTATGTTCGTCGACGGGATATTTCCATTATGAAGTTTGCTATCCGGGTGCAATCGAATTAATGCCGCCGTCAGCACGTGCTTCAATCGCCATCGTTATTTATCGTAAGCAGAATAACTTCCGCTCCTGTGCAACTTCCGAGCTAATAATTTTATTTGTTAAACTGACGTAAATCAACGTCGAACAGCGGAGCTAGCACCGCCGTGTAAATACCGCCTCGTTGCTAGACGAAGGGACGAAAACATTTCTGCAGCGTGCCGGCTTGTCGTTTTCGTCAATCGTGTCGTCCCTCGTTCCCTCGCATTCATTCGCGAAAAAAAAATCAAACATGATCGATATTCTACGGGATATGACGGACGACGCTAGGGCATTCCTTTTTCCCGAGAACGGCTTCCCGTATTAAAATTTGCTAATTAAATACGCGTCACATGCGACGACGGATTGAGCATGACTGATAGCGAGAGACGCTTTTGACGGCGCTTTCGACTCACAGAAATAATCAACGTCATATCCCGCAGATTTCATAGCTCGCCCCGCGTCGTTCCATTTCCCAGCCCCCTTTTTACGAGATTAAATTCCGGTCAGGGCAAGTTCCAGGCGTGGGCGACGCCGGCGACGCGACAACTCGACGCACAAGATCGTAATGTCCGAAAGGGGGAGAGAGAGAGAGAGAGATGGCATTTTTAATATAAATAAATATGTATGTTCCTCAAATATCTCAAATGCTACGCATACAACCTGTGGCATCGAATAAACCTAGTTATCGGCGATAACTATTGCGACACTATGACCTAATCTGCAACATGCTCTACGTTCTGCTACTTTCTTCCTGATTTGGATCTCAAGCTAGAAGATAGAGAACAAGAAACGGGAAACAAAGAGCACATTATAGATCAGGCTTAAATTGAATGAATTCGTGAAACACGCACGAATATGAGAGCGGAGCGTATCTAAGAATGAACTAATAGTCGCTACTCTGCTTACAGATATGAATGTCACAGATATTCCCATTTGTGAAACGTACTACCAGACACGAACATGTGTGGAGCTACATGTACGCGACAGAGGTTATGTAAGTAGTGGTTATGTTGTACGAAAGCCAACTGCTTTTGGGAATATTAGCACTGGGACGTACGAAATGAATAATCTTACTCACCAGAACCGCATAGCCATTACTCCCTCAGTGGCTGCTGCGAACATTCTAGACGGTCGCTCGCGGGAAACGATCGAGACTGATTTACGATCACACAGCCTAATTAACGCGACACGACAATTGTCCGTCACTTTGCACGGCACTACCGACGTTCATCGTACGTGTGACGCACTCGAGACGAACGAAGAACACGAAACACGACGATTATTCCGCGGATGACGATCGTGTTGCACACGACATACTCGATGCGCAATGACAAATGCGCGGCGAGCTTGACATACAACGGACTCAAAACATGCGATGGTAACTTCACGCCTATACGCAGGTGGCGGTAGTCGTGCCGCGATCGCGGACGTAGATCTGCTTGTTTTCGAAGATCTACACTAGTGAAGTAAGTTATAGTGAAACAAGTGTACTTTCTTTCACTTTAACTTTTTATTGCACTAGTTTAGAAGTTCTTCGAAAACAAACAGACTTCACACGACACACTCGAGACGAACAAAGAACGCGAAACACGGTCACTGAAATATATATATAAACTGGAACGAGCATTAGGCTTGCCTGTGCGAAATGAGAGAAAGAGAAAAAGAAAGGGAGAGAGAGCATGTTTAGCTGTTTCGAACAGGGCTCTGCCTTTGTTTACTCTTTGTTGATCTTATCGTATCTCATTTCCCTCACTCTCGGCCATTCACCAGACAAGGATGAGGCAAGAATCAGCAATCTCTCTCTCTCTCTCTCTCTCATTCTTTTACCGTGGATATTGTTTGGCAGCGTACGCCCAGTTAGCATATATTTCAGCGAACACGACGATCGTTTCTTAGCGCGACACTTGCGACGGCCATCTTTTCGTTTGACTGCCACGAACGTCCTAAATAAAATTTCCCTAGTTAGACTTAGGACAAAGCATGGCTTCTGATTGGCCTGCATCCTGTTCATCGTTGTAAGGGTGACGTGAGTGGGATTGAGAGAGAAGCTCTAGGACTGAAATGCAAAGCACGCTGCAGCTTCTCTCTCACATACTCAATCACTTCCTCCCTATAAATAACGGACTATGTACTAAAGGATTGTATACAATGGGGTGGTAGTTACGTTTTAAAGCTGCAGCACTAGTCTGCGAATCAATCCACTTCCTTCGTGTAAACTCGTGAAAGATAGAAAGTTTTATTGACGAATTCAATAAAACTTTCCATTTCTCACGAGTTTACACGAAGAAAGCTGTTGTGACTTTAAAACGTAACTACGATCGCATTGCAGACGATTTCTAACTCTGACTGGAGTATCACTGATTCTAAACGACCACTCGCGTAAGTCGATCTAAAACACGCAGACTGATTTACGATCACACATACTGATTAACACGACACGACAATCGCCTTACACGACACTCCCGACGTTTATTGTGACGCACGATGCACTCGAGATGAGCAAAGAACACGAAATACGACCATTGTTTTGTGGACAATCGTTTTGTGGATGATCGTTTTGCACACGACACACTCGCGATGCAACAGCGAATGCTCCATGAACTGCTTCTCTTTCTCTTTCAGAGTGCGATTCACTAGATGCTACAATGTAAAAGCGTCGTTTTAGGCCAATTGTGGTTTTCTTTAAGCACTTCAAAGCGTTTGCAGTATCTAACGGATCGCTCTCTAATATCTAGATCGAGGAGTTCAATAAAGTCTTATCCCCAACGCCATTCTCCGTTAAATGCACAGATGTCTATATTAAACTAGATTGCTAACAGGCTATCTAAAAGCATATAACGGCTTGTGTCCGATAGAGTTTCCGGTGCATACGAAAAAATGGCCGCTACCGCCACATATTTTCACTACGTTTAGTCATAAAATTCTTTTGTTGAAAATGAGCAGAGCAAATAACGTCCAATACCATCTATTTTTTATTGCGACATTTTTTGATGCAATAAGATGCTGGCATTTTTGGTTTTACGACAATAATTTAAATAATGACTCACATTGTCCGTTGTAAATACTCACACAAATGACACATCACACACACAACGTTACACACACAGAACCGCCGCCATTTTCTCGCATACAACCGGAAACTTTACGTGACACACGTTCAAAGCCCTTGTTAGCAATCTAATTTAATATAGACGTCTGTGGTTAAATGTTGAATTTAATTAATTCTTTGGAAATAATCCAAAGCATATTCCGGAAAATCGCAGGTCATGCTCGAATATTCGACACGATACGTCACGACCGATTCGTCGCGAACTTGACAGATTTAAAATACACGACATTAACTTAAGGTACACAATGGTGAGACGATCGCGAATACACGCGTACAGATGGCGAACAAAGCGCGTCAACGAGCAGGCGTCGTGGATGAATTAATTCGAAAGATCATAATCGATGCTCAAAGTAGCAGTTACTGAATTCGATACAGCCCGCGGTATTCGTTCCCGGGATAACACACGCTTAGGACGACGAGACTTGTTTTTACGGAGTCGGGCACCTTGTGTTTACTTAGCTCCGCCGCGTGCCGGTCGGCTACTCAGTGCGAGCGCGCCGCGAGATACTGAAGGTAACTACGCGAGTCAAAACACGACACGCCGTCGGGTCCGCCAGACGTGTCTTTGCCGGGAATGTGTTCTGTACGCAAATGAATATCCGGAGTGTTTATGTCGACGGGTCGAGCATCAACAATAGCCTTTCGAATAGGTTAACGAAAGCTCATGATCAGTGACTCTCTGTCCGTCGACGTTGTTCTCAACGTTGCGCGTATCCCTCGCCGCGTCGCTGTTGTCAGTTAACGTAAGGATACGTTTAACGTAAAGATATCGCTATGCACTTAAATTGCCGTGAAGTTCGTTGAACGTCCATTATTGCATCGCGAATACCACGCGAAGAAACGATCGTTGTGTTTCGAATCTTTGATTCGTCTCGAGTGCGTGGTGCGCACGACAATCGTCGGAAGTGTCGTTTAAAGCGACGAGCGATCGTCGTGACGCGAGAATTAGCCTCTATGACTGCAGGTTAGTCTGTGTTTTTTCGGTCGACTCCTGTCTTCGCGCGAGTGACCGTTTATCGTGGCATTCGGACATAGCGAATGCTCGCGAAAAAACGATCGCCGTGTTTCGCTTTCTTGATCTCGAATACGTAGCGCATATGATAAACGTCGGGAGCGTCGTGTAAAGCGACGGGCGATTGTCGTATCGCGATAATTAGCGCGCGTGATCGTAACTCGGCCATGTTTTTTTAGATTGAGTTGCGCGATGACCGTCCAGAATATTCGCAGCAGGGCGGGAAAATGGCCAGCATTGACTGGTAAGTAAAGGTTATTTTACACATCATACCGCGATATTAATAATTATTTCGTACGACGAAACAGCACAACTGTTGTAGAATCACGGTCTTATTGCATAGGCTGCGTCTATTTCTGGCATTTATTTCCGTGAATATTCAGATCTGTAATCGCGTTTAATAGTTTCTTTTTTTCTGAAATCCTGTGCTCCCGTGTATCAAACTGCGTGTGTCTAACAATAAACTAATGCTTATTTCTGAGACATGTACATATGTGCTTATATTATAAATTGATTTCAGTTTTCCAAGCATAATCGACGAAGCGGATCACTTGCCCGTATGAATGATCGGTCTAGTATAATCAGAGCCCGGAGAGGACACATTATATCGGTGAGTGAATTCATTTATCACATTAATACGATTATTCGCGTATTTATCTCGTACGTGATGACTTGACAATGTCGTTGCATCGTCGCAAGCTCTGTGTTGATATGCGTTCTATATAATCCTCTATGTTATTATCGGAGATGCCGAAACGCATTTCGCCCATATATATATATATATATATATATATATATATATATATATA
>NW_022639487.1:2288224-2291411 GCF_010583005.1 Odontomachus brunneus | reverse complement strand
ATATATATATATATATATATATATATATATATATATATATATATATATATGGACCTGATACTGGTTTGCGCTACTCGCAGTTGCGAAATATGTCTCGCGTTTCCAGGCGACTTTTCAATTCGAATACGCGGTTAGAAATCTTTGTACACTTGGATTCCCACGAATATACAGGGTGGTTATAAATTCGCACGTGTGCTTTTCCTCTACTACATTTTTTTAATTAATTTGAAAACGATTTTTACTTGATAAAAATTTACTTAGGCATTATTTCTACTATAACTTGTAAAATGTTACACGCACATAGACCTCTAATAAAATAATAAAATAAAATTTAATTTCAGAGAAATTCACACGTGGAATTAATCGAGGAATTAATCGAGGGGAATAAGATTTTATTCGCGTCATTTCAATATTTTATTCATATTTTCATGAATTTTTCAACTTTGGAAAGCTGTGAAGTGTGTGAATAAAATATTGAAATGAAAAGCAAATAAGTAAAATCTTAATTCCCTCGATTAATTCCTTGATTAATTTCACGGGTGAATTTTTCTTAAATTAAAGTTCGGAAACTTATGGTTTTAACTGTGAATTGCTCACAATTCAAGAAATGATTGGTGTTTCAATATTGTCGACAAAAGGTTGATTCTAAATCACTCAAAATATCTAGCTACATGAAACATGTGTACATAGTCATTCAGTGTACAGTTTTATTGTCACGTTTGAGAATTGCGCGCTACAACGATTGTGAAATGTGCTTTCGACCAGTTGGAATTTTACGGTAGATTCGGACGAATCTGACGGGAGATATCATAAAGTCGATCCTTTTGGTGGTTCTCGGAATACTTATGCAGCCACGATAAACCGTAACATCAATCGTGCTTCTTATTTCGGATCCGCGTAAGAGACAAAGGCGGATTTCCATTTATCTCTTGTATTCTTGTTACGATTTTTCGAAACTTGCACTGAGACCATTCTATAGAACGGGGAATGCTATTGGCTTTAATGATATCGACGAGGCAGCAGAACGAGACGCGTTCTTGCGCCATGAAGCTTCGTTCTTTTTGACTTGACTATATCGATGAGCTTGCAGAAAAGTATTTGCCTGTATTGCTCTCGGCACAAACGATAGGGGCTCCAATTAGTCTTTTCTTGGTAAATCAGCGCCGGACTCGAGAATTTTTAAGTTCGTATAAGAAAGCTTTAATAGAGAATAAAATACGAAAGCTACACTTAGAAACTCACGAGAAACTATTACTTTTTATCAACTGAGACTCACGTAATTAGTATACGTATTCGCGTAATTACTAAACTGGTAAAGTTTGGCGAAAATAAATTTTTAAATAATATTCGACTTTTGAAAAAATATATGATGAGAAGAAATACGTTATATTCTATCGTGTCAAGATAAATTCGTACAGCGAGAACTTAAATTATATATAATTATATATATATATAACTTAAATTATATATATATATATATATATATATATATATTTACTCGTGTATTAAAAATGTTTTAAACATAGGAATAGTCAATCTTTTAAAAATAGTTTCTTGCTTTTAATATACATTCAAAAAAAAATACATAGTGGTGGCAACTATACAGATGACAATTATACATATATTAGTTTATGTATTTTAAATAGAATCAATGTATACAATTAATAAATTTTGTTATTGCAACTAAAGCTGTATGGAATCACGAGAATTATATATAGTTCTTTAATTCTTTATACAGTTTTCCTGACCATTCAGCTTCAGTTGCAAGAACTACGAAATAGTTTATTAAATTATTAAATTGATTTTACATTTAAAATTCATATAGTCTCTTGTACAGTTGCCATCACTATATTCTTTTTTCTGAGAACGTAAACAAATAATATACTGAGAAAAAAATATTTGCAAATTTATTTGTGAAATATAGGGTTTATTTCTATGAAATTAAAATTATTTCTCCAATAAACATAAAAATAAATAAAAATAAAGTTTATTTCTACATAATATACCTTTGTCTTCACATAAATAAATTCGCAAATATTTTTTTTCAATGTATATTCATTTAACACAGACGTGTCGTCCTACTGAACAATGACACTATTATCGATAACTATGAGGTCTATCTCGGGACTAATTACGTTATTACTGGAGCTAAAACTCGACCTTGCTTCCTGGCGCCGTAGAAACGTGACAACGACACAATTCCTCGCAACTCCTCGTAAACAGCAGATAGAATCGATCCCTCGAAATGTGTGCGCGCGTCTGTTTCGAATAATCGAAGCGATACATTACGCGTACTGAATGCAGAAGCGAAACAAAGTTTGAATCTTCCTCCAACTCTTCCTTACGTTATGAATGCGTTACATTTTCTGAATGTTGACATTCTGACTCACAATATTTTGAGCTCGGAAAAACATTTGTGTTCATACGCAACTTATGTATAATACATTGTTAAATTCATATGACGACTACGGTTTGATCTGAAACTTTATATGAATATATGTTGAATATAAACTTCATTATATTATGATAAAATCGCAAAGAAAATGAAATTTCTCGCGAAAAAAATAAATAAAAAATAAATTAATTAAAAGAGAATGGGGAATGTAACATTTCTATACGCGGTTGTTGAAAATCATGGGAAATAAAAGAAACGCGCAAAAAAATATTATTAATTTTCCAATTTTCTGAATCTGTCTACTCGAAAATAAAGCCTTGCGCCCGAAAAAAAAGATTATGTACAATTTCGATTTATTTCGACGTACGATGAATGACCCTATCCCCGTTTGTATCGTCGTTACTGTATCCCGTATTATTTTGGAACGGCGCAGAAACGTACAATCGCGTTGTTAGCCGGTATTTTTGGGGTGGGAAAAAAATTCTATAACGGTCGAAGGTAGGATACGCTATTACTATGAAAAACAAAAGCCCCGACGAGTATTTTCTATATCACTTGCGCGGGGCAAGCTTTGTAGCAGCACGCGGCGCGCGGGATTACAATAGAATTGCACCGCGACCGGCACGTGCCATTGGTTTTCATTACGCGCGTCCGCACTTACAAACCATTAATTTGAATACCGCATCACTTAAACACGCGGCGATGCATGCACGGTAATGGTAGGTAGCAGTCATTTGCGCTCTCTCTCTCTCTCTCTCTCTCTCTCTCTCTCTCTCTCTCTCTCTCTCTCTC
>NW_022639487.1:2274224-2288212 GCF_010583005.1 Odontomachus brunneus | reverse complement strand
CTCTCTCTCTCTCTCTCTCTCTCTCTCTCTCTCTCTCTCTCTCTCTCTCTCTCTCCGATAACTCGGTGAATTATATTTTCGTCAACGATTTACTCGAAATTCCGCGGTCACTTCTGGCATTCGACACGCGCGGATGGAACAATCAAGTGGTCAACACGTTGAAATTTCTCGATAATAAAAAAATGTATATATTAGTTGTCGCCGACAGTTAACAAGGATCGACGCGAAAATTCGGTAACCGAGTAATTTCTATGCCCGAGCAAGAGAGAGAAAGAGAGAGAGAGAGAAAGAGAGAGAGAGAGAGAGAGAGAGAGAGAGAGTGGCACGAAACTATTCGATTTCTACATTGATATTATTAATGACGCGCCGCAGTAAAGTTCATTTCAACGGAAGGGAAGAGAGAGTGCACCTTCAAAGATGATGCACTTTCAAAGGCATCTCCGGTTTCTGAAAGTTAGCGCGGAAGCGTTCTCCCCAGGAGAATTGGGCGCGGTTTTGTTATGCAAGTCGCGGATGGCACGAGAAGCTGCCTTTGGAATCTTTTCAACGGCTTACGCGATCGTCCTGTTAAGCAGCGGTGGCCCATGCATACAAACGGAAGGAAGAAATGGTCAATAAATGTTACCGCGCCAGGATAAATATAGAATCTGTGCACTTTATGCTTCCCTTGAATTTCTTAGAAGTGCTCGTAAGCATGGAAGTGTATCGCGCGACCGTTCGATCTCTCTCGCTCAAATAACGTAGACGTATTTTCAATTTAATTCGTTTATGAGAAAGAGAGAGAGGGGATGAGTCTCCATGCGCCACAACATTCGTCGTCCAATAAATCGAGTCGGATCGTATCTGCAAAATTCGAGTTAACGCGAAAATAAGAGAAAATCGCGTAGTAGTTCCAACGGCGCGTTCGAACGTTGGGCGAGCCGGCGTTGTACAATCGCACTTGGCGCATTACATTCATAAATTATTCCGTTCGATATCGCGACGTACTTTCGTACTATTTTCTTGAAAACGTTAAATCATACCGGCCCCTTTATATCGCAAAAATCAGGCCGGTATCCCGCGCTTGACAATCCAAGTATCTTTTCTTATTTTTTTAAGTGAAGCTTTTACGGAACTTCTTCTCTACTCGCGCTCAGAAGGGTATGTCGAATAAAAATTACTCATAAATTGCCATGTCGCGTGCTTTCAGATCCCTGACAGCGAATGTAAGACATTTTGCGATAGAAGCTTCCACTGAATTTCCGTAGAAACTTCCAGCTATGTTATGTTATGTTGGCGCGTCGCCTTTGAGACTGAAACTCCACGGAACTTTGTTTCTGCGCTCGTGTATATCCTGGCAAGTACATTACTTCTTTATAAACGCACCTGCGTCGGTCAACGATAATGGAGCTAAGAAGGGGAAAAAATTACTGCTTCCAAATCTTTTTCCCATGCAAGTCGCTTACTTCCGCATTTTTCGTATAGTTTGTAATTTATGCAGAAACTGCAATTTATGCTCAAACCGATACCGTTAGATAATATTGCTAAAGTATCACTAACAAAGATAGCGATTGTTGCTAAAAATTAATAGCTCTCTCTGAAAATTTAACGATCAATTTAACAAGCGCCTTTAACCGCAGCAACAACTAGTAACGAGTTGATAATTTTGCATCGTGGCGCAGCTGATTATGCGCGCCGAATCTCGGAATAGTTTCTATGAAGCGGAGGATTAATTTGGATTAATGCTAAAATTTCGCCTTTAGTTAGTTCCAATTTAGCATATGGTTCAAATAAATTATTCATAAGTCTTTATAGGTGAATAGCACGAAATTGATAACTAATTTTCACCGTAATTCGTCGATGAAACTGCTCTATTTTTCTCCGTCCCAGTTCTCTCTCTCTCTCTCTCTCTCCTCTCTCGTTATTCTCTTTCGTATCATCGTTATATTCGACGCTTATACCGACCTAAAGTAATACGTTTATTTAGATTATTGTATAATCTAATATTTTATACAATAATAGCGAATATCTTGAAATAGCCAGTGAAAATAATATAAGATATGTGAAGAGAGACTGTCACGAATAGATTTAATTTCAAGATATTCCCTTCTATCAGTATGATCAAATTTGTGTTGGAGTAATTAATCCGGGTTCGTGCGATCTTCATTCGAGTATAGTTGGAACGTCGGAAGGATCGTGTTGCTGGAGAGCACGTACATCAATTCGCGGCAAAATTGATCGAACTCGGTGGGCAAAAATACTTTTTGTCGATTGGAAGTGATTGTAGTAGTGGTAGAGACGTGTGTGTAGCATCGCCTCTGGTTCATCCTGTCAACCGAGCACGTTGAAAGTCTGTAAGCCGCTGACGCGTACACAGCACGGACACGTGCACGCGTGCCCGATAGATACGTAACCAAGTCGACCTCACAAATGTACTCGTGCCCTGAAAATTCGAGCTTCGTAACATCCGAATGCAAACAAATATTTGCTCGTCTCGCATCGCGGCAATCTCTGTTCAGAGGCGCTTCCATGGAAATCTCCATGACATGCGAGCTCTTTTGATCCCAGATTGCGTTTGCGGTTTATCGGCTGAGCCAATTTCACGAGTTGCGCTTTCGAGCCGCGACAGTAGTTGCCATTTGCGCACCTAATGACGAGTTAATTTCCCCTCGTCTGCTGTCAGTCCTTCTTTGAACAACTCTGCCTCGTGGAAAAGAATATTTCTGTGTAAACAAATTGAGAGATCTCCACGCGCGGACATTTCAAACTGAAATTTTCCCGAACTTTTCCGGTCTCTAACTTATATCTTTCGCGACTTTGCTCAATATATTTCGTCGCGTGAAAAAAGAGGAGAAGAAGAGGAAACGCGCGAACGGTGTGGCGCGCAAAACGCTAAGTGACATTGATACATTTATGAACTTCCCTTTCACCCTAAAAACTTTGTCAAGTATTTGCCGCGGCTCGTAATCTTTAAACCATGCGTTACCGGATAAAGTTTCCAGTAAAAGTTATCCATTACAGGAACTTTTAAAATAAGTAAAAGTTTATCCGCGACGCGTCATTTTTCCCCTTTGAATTATATCGCGATTTTCTCGCAAGTTCCTCGCTGGAAACTTCGAGCTCCCGACGCGATTGTAGTTTTTGTCAACGATAACATTGTCGCTGCTTACATCTGGAAAAATGGACGATTAAGTGTCACGTGTGTTTTGCAGCTTGTTTCCGAGACGCGCAGAAGAAGCAATGGTGACGCTCTGCAATAATGCATGCGCGTATGCATATGCGCGCGTAAATTATGCGAGTACACGTAACACGTATCAAGCGGATACAGATTTTATCGTAAAAGCCGGCTATTCGAGACAAAAGCTGCGCTCAGCTACGCGCGAGAGCTCGTCGTGTCGCTGAAAAATAACACGGCAATTTTAATATCGACAGTTTTAAATAGCCATTCGATATCATGGAAGCGAATCGCTCCGATGATAGACTCCGAGCGTTTTCGTCGTTTTCATGTTCATTATTTCCATTAATCGCATTCGCACAGTAAATTAATGACCGTGCAGTCAATCGCTCTTCGTACTATTTATCAGCCTTTCGTCAAACGCGTGGGATCGATAGCGGACGGCACCGCGTGTGTTATCGGTTATTCGATACGTGATCAACATGAATAACAATAATCTCCCCATGGTGAAGGTATCTGCCGGCGATAACAGGCATAAATCAATTCGCAAACGAGTTTGATTTACGTATCTCTCTCCTTTTTTATTTTCATAGCGAATGAAATTACGCGTTTTTCCTCAACAATGACATACAAAATCGTTATTCAGTAATGTCGGTTTTTGATATCTTTACGCGACTTTGCCGATTTGGAAAGCGAGTTATCGGCCAATTTTGTCCTAATTTTTAGCGCGAAAGAAATATATATATATTTTTTTATTTCGAGCGTTAACTCGGTTTCTTCGATATAACGTAGTCCACGTATAAACTTCTTGAGGTTTACGCTACTGCATATTAACAGCATTATTCATCAGCGCGATCGATATCGGCAACGATGCCCGGTTAGATAGGTCACCACAGTGTGGACTTGATTTCCACCTGCCACATGTTCCTCGTTGATTGTCACAGCTTTTATCGAATTAGCGAGTGCATTAGTTCACTGACACGGCGCGCTGCAGGCTAGATTAGATCTTGATTGAATTCTTTATTCACCGGTTCCCGGGGCATCGACCGAAGAAATTCGATATAATCGCAAAATAGACACTTAAATGAATATTAAGAGGAAGGATATACAGATATGATTGCGGAAGTCTTGATGCCGAAAATATTAAATTATCAAGTGGCAGCGTTTACAATAAGAGCTTGTATAATATGATAATCCTTTCTCGAATCCAAATTTTAGTTCTACATCGTATAACTCTGTAGATTGTGTCGAGTTTAAACTGCCAATGGAGAATTTCGAAACGAAACATTGTGCAGACTATTGTTCTCTCTCTCTCTCTCTCTCTCTCTCTCTCTTTGGCGCTAGAAATGACTATTTAGTTGCTTTGTTGAGCACTAAAGAAAGATTTATGAGGATGGGAAAATACCCGAGTTGAAATTTCGGTCTATTTTGAGGAATTTACTCTACGAATTAATTATGTAATTAATTATGATTTCTATAGTTACTTATGATTCAATCATAAATAAATCATAACTAGTATTAATATTGCAAGTGCTGAGGTTTGTTTCTGCAATAATTCTCTTTAGAACGCGGGTTTCACTTCAAACCTACCTTCGAACACGAAGAAAACAGCAATAAATAAACATGTGCAGATAGGAAATGTATAACATTATATTTTGAGATCCTCCATTTATCTGTCAAAGTTAGTAGAATTTGCAAGATTAGAGAATTCCGCAATTTCGTGGCTCGCGAGCAAATGATATTTAAATTTCGTCTAACTAACCTGTCCAGAGATCATAATAGCGGCATTGTGATTCTAATGATTATTGATTACACGAGCCAAAACATGCCAACATCACTGACAACGATGATGCCTCGAATCATCCATCACCCGTCTTCCGCGGAATGCTACGAAATTAAAAGGAATAAATCTCTTTTTACCATTGTTCTGACTTTTATCTCCCATGAAACTGTATGAATACTTTGAAGTAAATGTTTAAGAGGATGCTGGACATGAAAACTTTACCGACATAACATTGAGTTTTTTCTGCAAATTTTACGTCTTGTTGCTTGCACAGAATTACAAACGCGTTTACACAACAAAAGAGCATGCAAAAATAAATTGGAGCATTGCTCAATATGTGACGAAAACAAAAAAAATATTTTTTAAATTTTGAGCTATCAGTTAGTGCAATATTTGTTTAATACAAACATTCTGCAGATTATACATACTGAAACTATGGATGCTCCAATCAGAAAAATGTCAAAGATCACTACTACACTTTTAGAATTTAGTTTCGATGCTAAAAAAAAAATACGAAAAGTTTGCAGAAAAGTTCTTATGCGTAATAGCAGTAATTAAATAATAATCGAATAAATTAAATAATAACCGAATAAAAAAGTAATAATACTCGAATATTAAATGATAGTGATAATAATATCTGCTCGACAATCGTGTGGTAATATTCGTGAGTGGATAATAAAGAAATAATGATTAAATAATCGGTAATAACAATACCTAGGTAACGGCTCTAACAAAAACTCTAGGCTCCATAAAGGCTAGATAAACGGACTGTAGTAACAGCCGCCCCGTGTCGCTAACTGAGCGGTGCTTGGAGGAGGCGCGTGGTCGGATCATGTAAACACACGTGCGCGAGCACGTCACGCCATGATACTCTCAACAGTCGAGACGGGCACATCGGGAGCTAACGCGTTATTTTCTATACATTATTCCGTACCGATTTTTAATACCGCGTTTTGACTTCGCGAAAATTGACGCGATAATTAAGACGCGTACTCCTCACGCGAGCAAGTATTGTGGACTTTACCGCGACAAATAATTATCGCGTTTCATTTACTTTTTTTACTTGTTAGATAGAAAAACGTCGCGATCGAGTTCCTCAATGCCGATCAAATATTATCATCATCCATTTAATATTCGAATATTATTACTTCTTTATTCGATTATTATTTAATTTATTCGGTTATTATTTAATTATTGCTATTACGTATAGGAAAGCAACTCGGGCGTGCCATTACGACAATTTCTTTACCTCGTCTTTAATCAGTTATTACTGCCGTTGCCCAGTTATTGTTATTCAGTGTTATTACCGATTACTCGATCATCGTTATTCAGTTATTACCCGCTCGCGGTTATTACACAATTGTTGACCAGGTATTATTACCACTACAATTTATTATTTGAATATTATTACTTTTTTATAATAATTATAATACTAATAATTATAATCTGCTCGGCAATCGTGTAATAATAGCCGCGAGCGGATAGTAACTTAATAACGATGATAGAATAATCGGTAATAACAATGAATAACAATAATTGGGCAACGGCAGTAATAACTGATTAAAGACGAGGTAAATAAATTGTCGTAACGGTCTGCCCGAGTTGCTTTTCTATGCGTAATAGCAATAATTAAATAATAACCGAATAAATTAAATAATGATCGAATAAAGAAGTAACAATACTCGAATCAAATGGTAATGATAATAATATATGTTCGACAATCATGTGATAATATCTTCGAGTATATAATAACGAAATAATGATGATCGAATAATCGGTAATAACAATACCTGGGCAACGGCTCTAACAAAAACTCTAAGCTCCACAATAACTAGGTAAACCGACCGTCGTAACGGCGCGCTCGGGCCGCTGACTGTGCGGTGTTGGGGAGAGGGGAGGGGGGACGCGCGGTCGGTCATGTAAATACGCGTGCGCGAGCACGTGCTCAAGCATTACGCCATACATAGCGCTATCAGTCGCCGAAGCAAGAGCATCGCGGGAGTTGCCACGTTATTTTCTAAGTTATTTCGCGCCGATTTTTAGAACCGCATTTTGACTTCGCCACAATTAAGGCAATAATTTATAGGAATTGAGACGCGTACTTATCACGCAAGCAGATGTTGCGGGCTTTACCGCGACAGGTAATTACCGCGTTTTATTTACTTTTTTACTTGTTAGACAGAGAAACGTCGCGATCGAATTCCTCAATGTCAATCAAATATTATCATCATTCAATTATTATTCGAGTATTATTACTTCTTTATTCGGTTGTCATTTAATTATTTTTATTGTCTATTGGGAAGTAACTCGAGCGTGTTGTTACGACGATTTCCTTATCTCGTCTTGCTGTCGTGTGTAATTAATTGATACTACTGGATATTATTATACGGTTGTCGATCAGATATTAATATCATCATCCATTAATTAATTTATTATTACTTCTTTATTCGGTTGTCATTTAATTATTTTTATTGTCTATTGGGAAGTAACTCGAGCGTGTTGTTACGACGATTTCCTTATCTCGTCTTGCTGTCGTGTGTAATTAATTGATACTACTGGATATTATTATACGGTTGTCGATCAGATATTAATATCATCATCCATTAATTAATTTATTATTACTTCTTTATTATTACTTCTTTATTCCGCTATGATTTAATTATTGCGCACTGCGTAATTTTATCGCGCATTGAGAAGGAACTCGAGCGTGCCGTTATGACAATTTCTTTTCGTCGTTTTGCTTTTCGTCGCGTGTAACTAATTGATACTAAATTATTAAATTACTAAATTAAATTAAATTTCTGTCATAGAGATCCAATAGAGCAGACGCAGTCACGCGGCTCTATGGAATGCGACGCCAGAGGATTTGGCTCGGGCCTGTCTGAGTCGGCTCGAAGGTGAACTTCACTAATTTGTACTTATAATTAGAAATCCGACAAAATTGAAAATTTTCTTGTTTGGAATCGAGTTCTTTAATGCTTCCATCGTCGTGTAACTAATTAATAATCAATTAAATCTATTTTTTGTTGCAGAGACGAGCACTTGACTCTAAGGAGATGCTGCGCCGGAGGATCCGGCTCGGGCCTAGCAGAGTTGGCGCGAAGGTGAGTTTCACTAATTTGAATTCATAATTCCGATAAAATCGATAAAACTGGAAATTCTTTTGTTTGAAATCGAGTTCCTTAATGCCTCCATTATCGTAATACTAAATTAAATCTGGTTTCTGTTGCAGAGATGAAGCAGATGACCAGCCGACTCTTAGGGGCTGCTGCGCCGGAGGATCCGGCTCGGGCCGAGCGGGGTTAGCTCGAAGGTAAGTCTCATTAATTAACATTTGTAATTAGAAATCCGACAAGATTGATAATTCTCTTGCTCGAAATCGAGATAATTTAAATCGAATCAAACATCGCGTAATTACACGTGGGGAGAATTTTTTCTGAATAACATCTCCACTTGAAAAATTTTTATTTGTTCTGACTAAGAGATTTATTTGAACCGTCGAGAAAAAGAGAAACGGAATATTCCAAGTGTAAATGCATTCTGAAAAATTCTTTCAGCGTGAAAAATATCGCGTTTATTTTTTTTTAATCCTTCAAACTTCTTCACTCAAATCGTCATCAATGCACGAATCTAATCGGCGAAATGGTATTTTTTTGTTCTAGAAACGAAAGTAGAATGTGGCTACCCTGATCGGCGGTTTGGTGAGTCAAAACAAGAAACATAATAATAGAAAGACAAAAAGTCTTTCGATGTAGTGCATGCTTATCGAATCAATGTGATTTACTTTGCTGTAGTTGTAGTATGTGTACGTGCCGTCCAATAAAAATCACACTGCTCGAAACAATTGGAAGATCGCTTTTTCAAAGAATAATATTAGTGATAATGCATATTTTACATAAATTTGGCATATCAATTTTAAAGTATTTTTCTCTCAATGTATATATATTTATTAATTGATTAACTTAGGTTATTGATTAGTCGACGATTTTTTTCGGAGGAAATTTTGATTAATCAAATACAACACTATCTGGTAGATGCTTATAGTATTGAGTATACGCTCTGAATATTTGTCTTATCTGAAAATTTTGTAAAATTATTCAGTTTTATTGAATGCGATCTTCCAGATGTCTCGAGCAGTGCATCAACGCGCAAAGAGATTGCGCCAACGTACAAAGGGATTGCGCCACAGAAAATATGCAATCGCAATCACATCATAGATCTTCCGCTAATCGTTAATTTTCTCAATTTTCTCTCTCGCGTGAGCTTGAATTGTGATTGCATTTCATAAAGTAGAGTTCGTACTTCGTAATTAAATAAAATTTGATATTGTGCGGCACCTGCGCGAAGCGATTTAACATAATTATATAAACTGTTTGCAAAATTAATTTCACGATTGTCAGAAAATCTTCAAGTTTGAATTTTTCATTTAGAGTTAAAGTTTCCTAACGCGGGATACAATAGAGACAATGCTAGCAAGCGTTGATCCCTCGCGAAAAACGCGATGTACACAAGTCAGACATACGAGCAGTTGTTTGTTTACTTACGCGGCGTGCAGCAAGTTCCATTGAACAGAGACAGACGTCTGACGCGGTAACACTTTTTTCGCGTGAATTTTGAATATATTTCAATACTTTTGATTTCCTTGCATTTGGAGTAAAGCTACATTTCGAATTTTGAACAGAATCTTTATCTCTATCGTCATAATTTTCATAGTTTTTGATTTTTCATTCACGTTTGCGTTCGCGATTATTAATTTGATAGGTTTGCGAATTTCACTGGATCTTATTTGCGGAAGAGTTGCGAGCAAACTTCGCAAAAATATTGCGGAGTTGTTATCCGCAAAAGCATTACGGAATTGTCTTCGCAAAAGTATTGCGGAGCTGTTATCCGCAAAAATATTGCGGAGCTGTATTGCAGCCTACTACGCTGCACTATCGAAACGTTACATCAGGTAATTCGGTGTCGTACGTAAGAATCTCGCACAGATTACTTCATCCACGCGTCGAAAAATTTCGCGAGATCAGCCTTCGATTCGCGTTACGTGTTCCCTTCGCTCACGAATTCCGTTTTCTTCATAGCGATTCGCGTGGCGCGTGTATCAAAGCGATACACTACAACTCGATCGGACCGTTCCTGAATTCGTTGCATATACTCGTCGTTTATCCGAAAGGGCGACATTTCCTCGAAGACGCAGTTTGCGATACTTCATACGCAATTCGCAACTCGGAGTGTATCCCTCAAGAAAGATAGGATTTTTCGTGAAATTTTCGTTAGATTATCGTGGTCAGGAATGAATTACAGGCGACGTGGGACGCGAGGACCGTTACAGTATCAGATGAAGCGACAGGATGGCTGATGGACCCTAGACATCGTGGGACGACGCACAATGGTGAGCGTTCAATTTAGACGCTCATATAGTAGATATAAAGCGTCATTTTACGTAGATTGCATGCACGTAGACGTAAATCGCATTGGGTCTGACGGAAAGTAAAGTAAGAATTGGAATTTGCAATTCGCCGGAGTTACGTAAGAATGATCCAACCAAAGAATTTAGCTCTGAGATTTTCGCAATAGTTCAACGAGTCAAGCATTTCCATATCTTTAAGTGTACTGACTAGCTCAATCTTTAGAAAAATGTGCAAAAATACGCGACTGTAAAAAATAAAAAAACTGTTTCTTACTTCATTTCAAGCATCTATAAGGCTTGAATTTTTTTGTTTGGATTAAAAGATGTGAATGGAGTATTCATAAAAGTTTATTAATTTTTTTGAATTTGATCATTCTTGCATAACAATGGTCAATTGAAATTTCGACTCGGCAGGCTTCTTTCTCGTCGGATTATTTCTTGATGATACATTAAACTGATATATTTCAACATGTCATATTTATTTGCTTTGTATATATTATATATGCTTCTTTTATGCTCTATATATGTTTTATATATGCTATATATGCTCTATATATACTATTTGATTAACATACTTTATAACTTACGTCGTATTATATACGACATACTATCTCTTCGGAGATATTTTCTTATGCATACGCGTTTGTTGTCGACAAGACGACAAATTACTATATATACAGTATTTGATTAATATACTTTATAACTTGTTATATCGTATTATTTACGATATACTATCTCTTCGGAGATATTTTCTTATGCATACGAATTTGTTGTTGACAAGACGGCAAATTAAATTTTGACAAATTAAAAATAACAAATTAAATTATTAAGTCGAGACTCAAACTGAAATGTTTCGTTTTCCCGCTAAATTATTAAACCGAGATTCGGACCTGAGTGTTTTGAGATTCCGCTAAACCATTAAGCCGAGATTCGAACTTATGTGTTTTGAGGCTCCGCTAAATTATTAAGTCGAGATTCCAACCGATGTGTTTTGTGTTTCAGCAAAATTATTAAATCGAGATTTGAACCGAAGTGTTTTGAGTCTTCGCTAATTTACTAAGCCGAGTTAGTTAAGCCTAGGATAATTTTTTTAAGTTTTCTAAAAAAATTTCCCCGTTTGAAAAGGTCATTTTCGAAAATGACGTGAAGTGTGCGTATTTCGCTCAGCATCGTCTCTTGGATGATAATGTGCGTTAATGTCACTCTACTCCCTCAGTAATACGCCCAAAATAATTTTCCAATAACCCAAGTCGCGTTCATAACGTTGCGTCGTAGGAATGTCGGATTCTCGCGCATTGGCTGAAAGTCGGTCATATTACTGCAGGTTATTTAAGTCATATAGCATCTAGAACATATTCTGAGATAATATCTCACAGTTTTTTAAAGTAATTTTTGCTTTCGCAAAGATGTATTTTCGAAAATAACATGAAATTTGACTATTTCATTCTGCATCGCCTCCCGGATCACATGGGATGCTCCGCTTCATTTTCGCACGTACTTTCACTATGCAAAAGAATTTTTAATTTGACGCAGGTAGAAAGAAGTAATCTTTGCAGAAAAATTCGATGTCGTATAACCGTTCCTTATCGTTTTCGTCTCATATTGATGGATGCGCTGCTTCATTTTCGCACGTAATTTTATCATGCAAAAAGGTTTTTAATTCGACGCAGATAGAAAGAAGTAAACTTTGCAGAAATACCATGTTGTGATAGTAACTATTCTTTATCGTTTTCGACTTATATTGATGGATGCTCCGCTTCACTTACGCACGTATTTTCATCATGGAAAAGGATTTTTAATTTTGTCGAATCAACACGAGACAATAATTTTGCAAAAGTATTCAGTATCATGTCAACGACATTTCCCAACAAATTTTACTTTGTGTTGACTTGACCAAAAATGTTTTTGTATAGCAAAAGTACATGCATAAATAGGGCATTCCTGCCTCAAGGATGAAAACGATGTGGAACTATTGCTATCGTGACACTGATTTCATTTTTCAAAAATTACAGCGTACTGACTGCCCCAATTTATATGATAAAATTACGTGCGAAAATAAAGTGTAACATTGGTCAGTGCAAAATGAAAATGATATAACATTTGTGAAAAGATGGTCGCGGTATTATGTTAGCGCCTATTTGACGATCGTCTTTATTTCATAAGTATCTATGTGTACATAAATTCGATATCGTCGGTAAATGATGATAACGTTTTCTACTTTTTGATGATCGCTGTACGTTATCGATGCTTATCAAGTTCGTCGCTCGCTCCGACATCTCCTTAATAAAAAGTTGAGAAAAGAAACCACATTATACACACACACACATATCTATACAGGGTGTCCCTTCACAATCTCTCGTGAGGACGTGGAGCGGATTGAGATGAATACAAAAGTCCTGTACCATTTTGCGATATTCGCAATAATAGTCGAGATATTAATTAAAAAAGATTGGTAAATGATTATATGGTAGATATGGTAGATGAGCTGCAATGGCGTCGTCTGCCGTTGTATACTTTTACATTAAGTCAAACTGAACAAAAAAGTCCTCTACCATTTTGCAAATGACAACATAGATTTTTAGATATTAATCAAGGAAAATTGTTACAAGATTGTGTATCATAATGCACTTTCTTTAATTAATATCTGAAAATCTATGCAATCATTTGCAAAATGGTAGAGGACTTTTTTGTTCACTTTTATGTGTTCTACTTATATTTTTCTTTTGGTCCGTCTTATGCGGGACACCCTGTACACACACACACACACACACACACACATACACACACACACACACACACACACATACATATACATACATATATACATACACACGCCATCCTTGATAATCCAAGGGGAATATAAGGAAAGTCATTGGGCTTTCAAAAGATTAAATTAAGTATTCCGAAGAAAAAATATTATGAAATAATTTATTAGTAACCCCTCGAGAGAGTATAATGAAACTACAGCATGATACTTTTCGTGTTGTGTTTTACTCGTCGAGTAGATGGTGTCTTCTTATCGTCTTATTTATTATTTTTATACTTAACTTACGTGTGTATGTATACACACGTACAGGGTGGCGTCAAACGATCCAGCCAGGCTTAGAGATCTTGTAGGAAATATAATTCTGAACAAAAAATGTTCTATAAACATGGGTTGAAAAATGCTTCCTTAAAAAGTTACCACCCAAAACCACGTTTCCTCTAAAGTTACGTTTTTAAAAAAACATTTTTTCAAATATCTAGGAAAGTATGTTTTTTTTTAAATATGGAAACCAAAGTTGTAGAGTATTAAATTTTCTTTGAAATGAGGCAAAAATATTTTTATTACGTTTCATAGGTCTTGGGATAACCTGTTTTAACCAGTTAACTGGTAATGACGCATTACGCACATTAAATAACTACGATAAATTTCGATGGATGTGCATAAAACTTGGTATCCTAGAGTTTTTTTGGGTCGCTGAACCGGCATCTGAGTTGGGCAGTAACTTCTTAAGGAAGCATTTTTCGACTCATGTTTATAGAAAATTTTTTGTTCAGAATTACATTTCCTACAAGATTTCTAAGCCTGGCTGGAACGTTTGGCGCCACCCTGTATATATATATATATATATATATATATATATATATATATATATATATAT
>NW_022639487.1:2263264-2274043 GCF_010583005.1 Odontomachus brunneus | reverse complement strand
TATATATATATATATATATATATATATATATATATATATATATATATATATATATATATATGTATGTATGTATGTATAAAATCTTTTAATTAGTTTCGGATTATTTACCAACTTATAATTAATATACCGTGAAATGATTGAATTAATATACCGTGATATCATTTCATTATTTCGCTGTATAGTTAAAGGGGTTAATGTGTAATGTATAATAAAACTACAGCATGATACTTTTCGTGTTGTGTTTTATTTATCGAGTAGATGGTATCTTCTTATCGTCTTATCCGTTATTTTTACATGTATATACACATGTATAAAATCCTTTAATTACTTTCGGATTATTTACCAACTTATTATTAATATACCGTGAAAAGACTGGTGTAACTTCATTACCTCGCTATATATTTAAAAGGGTTAATGTCTAATGCAATTTTTATAAGGCGATAAGCTTGTTCGGGAAATCTTAGTGTATAGGCCCCCCAAGAAAAATTCCCTTCTACGCTTGTGCCCAAGCTGCAGGTTCTTTTTATTTTATCTGGCATATTAAACAGGCGCCGTATACCTTTCTTACCATCACTATAACCCGCTTTGCAAGCTTACTCGTTGGAGCGAAGCCAATGTGTGAATTATGCAACGCCCACCGCGATATCCGGTTTCGCGCTTGCTTCCGTCGAGAAAGAACGAAACAACTTATCCTGTTACGAGAGAGGCAGATCCTTTCTCCCCGCGTTCTCCCGCTCAGCCTCAACCTTCACTGACGTGCGTTATCCAGGGACGAGAGATAACTTCTCCGGGGTTGAAGCTAATCATTTTTGAGGTATCCCAAGGGCAGTGTAAGCAAACAAACGCTAAAAGGAACCTGTCCTCACCTCCTACGTAATACACAACATAAAAAAGTTAACAGATATTCTGATAGAGATAGTCTGCCGGAACGTGTGGATAGGGAGAGCGGCGTCGTGAACCTTAAGTTTCATTAGTTTATACACACATACACACACACACACACATACAGACACATATATACGGCGACTCGTCCCTGGTGACAGAGCGAGTTTCATTGCCGTTTCACAACCCCCGCCATCAACGCGTCTCGCTTGCTCGGCATCCAAACGCGGCATTTCCGGCCTTCACTGCTGAATAAATTCCAAGCCCGTGGTATCGTTTATAAAAGAGAGGAAAAACAGTTCGCGCATCCAGGCCGGATTATTCACGGCGCCTTACCGCCGTACCCATCGAGGCTCGTTGAAATTTCTCGCCGAATGTGTCGTAATGGGAAAAGAGAGCGCGCGCTTGAGCTTTCACTTAAAGCTCAGCGGACAGATTTTTCGGGGCAAGCGCGTACCTCGTTAAAACGCGTTACGCATGGCCTGTTCCTTTTGCAAGTCTTCCACGCCGTGGATACGTGTTCGCAAAAACATCGCGAATGTCGCATTCTATGTTAGCTTTGTGTCACGAATACAAGCTGTTAACAGCTGTACTCGTACAGCTACAACTCGTACTACAACAGTATTCGTTTGTTGTTTTTTCTTCTCTCGTAAGTTTACTTAATTATTTCATCTCCAATAACGACTCCTTAAAAGCAATGGAAATGTCAGGAAGATTCTTAGACTGCGATTATCATAGGTGCTTTTGTAACTTAGCATAACTTATAACATAATCTGTTAGCGTAATTTGTTAGCGTAATTCGGAAACTTGTGACAAATCTTTACCATCTTCCTTTTTTTTTAAATCACGCGATGCAATAATGGTGAACTACAATAAAACTAAGCAGTTAGCTCCGGTCACTAACTTCGTATTACCACTCAAGCTGTTCGTATTTTTATTCGAGCATTTATGCGAATATTCAAGAAATGATGACGTGTTGCCCTTGGAGTCGCGGCATTGCGAACTCAATTCAACTCCCACGTCCGAAAAAGGATCGAGAACGTCGACGAGAGAGACAAAGGAGGAAAGCGCGGGAGGTTTGCGCGCCTGGCAGACTCTCATAATGGCGCTGCACGTTTTTCGGCTGCCTCCTGCTAAGGAAATTCGTGAGATTCCACCGTCTGTCTCTCTCCTCGAAGATTTCGGGAATTCGGAGTCTCTCGCCGGAATAATATCCGCTACCGGGACAAATAAATTGGAGAACGCGACGCTGTGATCGCGGATGGAAATTCTCAGTGACTCGAAGCTGAGAAACGCCATTTTTAGGCAGGTCACGAGATCAATTCCTTCGACGGGGTTGTTTCTTGTTCGCCGAGCTAGGGCTGCATAATTAAGGCTCAGATTGGAAATGGAACTATACCGCGCGAGGGGAGCTTATGCATATTCTAAATACATAATGCAGCGATGAATTCTGCAAATAGCAACGGCGGATCTTGCCGTTGTGGCCGAATTCGTCTCGTTAGTGTCATTGAACACTTTAAATTATGCAAAAGGCACTGAATATGTTTGTACGCGGCTATTCAGAAGCGTCTTTCTCTCACCCGACCCGACCGATCCGAATTTCTCAGTCTCAGAAATACGCTTTTCCGTATCACGCGATGAACTCGGGATGAGCTCGCCTTACACTAGCAGGATTACGATCAGCCGGAGCAATCACCGTCGCGATTTGCCTGTCGGTCAACTCGGTCAGCCAGTGCATTTCAATCTGACACCTGCCTGAGTAATTCGTGCGTCCGCGTAATGAAATTCGCGTAACATCGCCCCGGATAGTTGCAAATATGTGCAGATATATGCGTCCTCGCTGCGAACACGCATCCGTTATACGCCGGGTTTGCCGTTGACGGTTATGGTCGCCGTACGAACGACGAGGTACGCCGCGATAATGGCTTTAAGCTACGTCCGAGCATTTCCGGGGATGGTGTCCTTCGCAGGTCGCCATTTATACGCATACGCGCTCACGCGTCCACGTGGAGCTTACGGCCGTGTATGTGCGCGGTAGTTCTTCGGTGGACAGACGACACGGCGAACGGAAGACAAATTTTCCTTCACGGCTTATCCAGGTATTGGGTCGGGTCGTAAATAACCGCCGGTACAAGCGGCGATTGTTCATTCCTTTTCGGATACACGTAGGAAGAATTGATGAGCGCACCAAGTTCGTTCTTAATTGGGAGCGCGAGTCGTTGATAATAATAAATACATACAGTGTATTCCAGAACGACCTTCGACGCTCTTATGGAAGCATAGTACGGATTGAGGTAAACATAAAAGTCCTATATTATTTTGTGATATTCACAATAATTAAAGAAGATTTGTGAATAATCACGCGAGATATGGTAGATGAGCTATAGTGACGACTTCTGCCGTCGTATGCTTGCACATTAGGTCAAACTAAATAAAAAAAACAATTTTCCTAATAACTTTTTAGATTTTTAATTATTAATTAAGGAAGATTGATGAATAGTCGCTCGCGATAATATATTAATGTTATCTAATTAATATCTAAAAATCTACAAAATTATTAGAAAAAAGGTAGAAGACTTTTTTGTTCGGTTTGACTTAATGTATAAGCACACAATGACAGATGTCTCCACTACAGTTCATCTACCATGTCTCGCGTGACCATTTACAGATCTTCTTTAATTAATATCTTAATAATTGTTGCGAAAATCGCAAAATGGTATATGGCTTTTATGTTCACTTTAATCTGTACTATATCTCCATGAGAACTTCGAAGGTTGATTTAGGACACTATGTACAGGGTGTTGCTCCTATATAGGTAGAACTTGTTAAACTGAATAGAAAAATCTTCTACCCGCGTCGCGATGTTAGCTCTACCTTGAACCCCTGAACTTCTTAACATCTGTGTATTCTAAAGAATCAGCGTATATATAACACACATAGAAACTGAAATCCTACTTAGCGTCTGTAAATAGCAGAAAACACACAAAATGCCACTTATAGGTTCTAAAGAGGTCTCGCGACAAAGTTAGTTGTTTAAATTAAAAGAAGTTGATATAGGCTCTAGAATATTAAAGTAGACGTTAAATGGAACATTGAGGCCAAAAATAGAATCAAGATTTCGACTCGGGTACATGTTTTGTGAACCATCACGGTAATTATCGAGATATTAATGAAGGAAAATTGGCTAATCGATGTACGGGATGGTAGCAAGTTTTATAGATATTCTCAAGAGACATGTCTCAGACTTGCTTCTTGATCTCCTAGCAACGGTATAGATGCACTGAGAAAAAAATTCGTATCTGTGACTGCAATCACATAAAGAAATAATTTCTATAAATTATGGTCGAGAAAAAACCAGTTTTTTATTATGCTATAAGGTTAGTAATAATAACTTTATATGCAGATTACTACTACCATTTTTGTGTTAGAACAATCAACAAATATGGTTAATAACTATTTTTTTCCTTAATGCGTGCGCAGGAAAATCACGCTGCTTACGATATTACTTCGTCTTTTGCTGTCATCCAATTTTCACCGTTGCTAAGACACAGTCAACGTTGCCTACAAAGCCTGTCTCACCGCATCCTAAACGCACTTATTCGCTAATTTTCTTTGATTAATATTTCAATAATTATTATTGTTTACAAAAAGATAAACGACTTCTCTACTCAGTTTAATGAGTTTTACTTACACACGTGCTCCCGACACTTAAATCCAGATACCTTGTATCAAATTAAAATTTATTGCAGACTACCATTTCATTAATAGAAACGAATTTGCGAAAGTAAAAAGATCATATAATTATGTAACTCAACAATCCTCAGCAAATTTCGCGACGAGATTAATTAAATTTAAAAGCTTTTCTCCACCGAGTAGCTTGACAAATAGTAGGAAGTTTTTTATTCCTGGTAATAAATGGAAGCGTATAAAAAGGCAGTTCTTTAAATCACGACTGCGCGAAGCGCATGTGACGGCGCACGACAGTGTTTTAGTCGGACATAATGTATGAAGACGTTAGAATAACAATATACGGAAACTAGGAGACGTATGAGGCTAATGAAACGCGAGCTGAGAATCACTGAAGACAATGGCGCGGCTCCAAAGAGCCACAGCAGAATTGGGTTGGAAGGGATTTGATGGAGACAAAGGCAGACGTACACAATACACAAAGAATCAGCAGTACAACAGTAATTAAGCATAATTGAATTACGAGGGGTCATGAGATAACTAGGTGAAAAGAGGAAAAACTTGAGCAATGAAACCGTAAAAGCATGTTTTTTTTCTTAATTACTTAAACCTTCATTGGCAATACAAGCCGCAGTTTGTTAAACAAAGACAGTATGTCACTCGTAAAAAATTTAACGAGAAAGCGGGTATATATGACGTTACATAATATAACAACGCTATCAACTTACAAATTTTAACGCGACAACGATAAAATAACTAAAACATCGAATCCATTTCGGTCTCCACACGAATCCCATACGAATCACAGAGTTGGGAAGTAACGCGTAATGCAAGTTGCTTGTAACACCGTTACCTTTATTTGTTTTCGTTATTTTTTTTTGTTTGTAACGGTAACGTTGTTATATTTTTACACTAACGAATTCAATTGTTACTTTTATCATTACTTTAGTTATCTCTATTCAATAGATGATGCGCTAGTTGCGCACTGATAGCGTGTATTAGATATTCTTAATTGGATAAAAATATCTCGATATTCGTTGGAAGACACATGTGGTTTTATCTTATTCTTCGTATAAAAATAATTGTTAGTGCAAAGTCGGGTTTTGCAATTTAGCTGTTAAAAATTTTTAACAAATTTAATAATAGGTATTCTTAGTTTACTTCCTCTCTCTCTTTTATAAGAAACCATAGAACAAGTATGTGTATGTATATATTACACTAAGCATACCTATACCCATTATTAACCTTTAGACCGCCGGAAAACACGGCACTAGCCGTGATCGAAACTTTGTGTATAATATATCTATGATATAAAGTGCAACTTTAGATGACTTTTTTTTCTTCGGAGATTTGAACACTTTAAACTCTGGCGGTCTAAAGATTAAATTTATTAAAAATTTTTAAAAGCCAAATTGCAAAATCTAGCTCTGTACTGACAATAATTTTTGTGTGCAGAATAATAAAAGATAAGAAGATAGAATCAAGTTCATAAAGAAATATTAATTTTCCGAATCAGGATTATTGCAATTTTGAGTGATTTGTCCTTTTAGAATGAACTGACTACACTAAAAATAATAATTGAGACTTAAAAATAATAAAATTTTACATTAAAATTAATAATATATTTTATTTTATTTTATTTTGGTATTATGAGAAAGTAACGAAAGAATAACAAAGTGTTACTTTTTTAGTGACGGTAATGATAACGAGTTACTTTTTAAAATTAGTAACGAGTAACGGTAATAAGTTATTTTTTACGAAAAATAATAGTGACGCGTTATTTTTTAAAGTAACATTTCCAACTCTGATGAATCCATTTCTGTCTCCACTGTGAAGTTCGCACATACGCGGAGGTCATTATAACTTCTTATCTACGATATCATACGATATCAATACGATTTGTTTCGATAACGATAACGTCACAACAAGCGACGTTATTGCGTGCAAGTATTCAATATTATTAATCACCTTTCCACGGGCCGTCGCCCGTGTAAATCTTATACAAACGCGGTACCAGATATTTAGGATACAAAAATAAATCCAACTGCAAAATGTCACGTTCATGTTTGAAATAAAATATCGTAGTGCACGTCGATATTACGACAAAACCAATTCCGTGCACGAACGGTTCAACATTTGCAGCCGTCGGACGCTTTTATGACAAAGCGGAAGATTCATTGTGAACTTTCGGATGAAATTTTAAAATAATACAAATGTAAGTGACGCAAATTAATTGCTCTTTCGCATAAAAGCCGGTTATATTAATTAGTCCGCGAACAATAGTCGTGGAAATGCAGTAACTATTAATATCGCATCGCTCTTTCGAAAACGCGAGGCTTGTTTGTTTGATACATCAATTTCGAACGTAACATCGATTCCGCTTGATCCAATCGTGCAGGAAACGTCCGACGCATTGCGCTCTGCGCACAATTATAACCCAAAATGCGTCGTAAGTGGCTATATGATCCAGAGTTTTACGGTGGAGCATGATCAAGTTGAGAACCGTCGTGAACAATGACGTAGTTTCGAATCCCTCCGCCCATGCAGTAAACTACACCATCCTGCTGCATTCAACCCTCTCGCCACCCCGCGCATCATATTCCACCTATGTAACGAAGCGAAGCCGCGACTCGCTCAACCCGTGAAACCGGCCTCCGCTAATAAACGCATTTTATGATTTTTGCGCGCGCATGCACGAAACAATGATAGAGACGTTCGATGCATCTCCATTTTATACCGCTGACGTAACTAGATGTTGCAAAAAAATTTCTTACTTCGGGAAATACACGTTTCTTGTACTCAATTTGAATCTTGTTGCACTGAGAGAAAAGAAATATCTAAAAGATAATAAATGTTTCTTTGATGGATACTAATAACATATTTACATTTATATAAGTGTAGATTCTTTTGTTTCAATAGAATATACAATCGCTTTCATGAAGAGCTTTTGTATCCTTTCTTATTTATATAATATTTTATATAAAAAATAGATATGTTATTAGTACCTACTAAATAAATATGTAATATTTTTTGAATATTTTGTTCCTTCAGTGTAGCGAAAGTTTGTTGCGCAAATTAATTTGAAACCGCGTTAAAATTTTATTCATTTAGTTTCAAATAAATGGAAAAATAAAACTTCGCCATATACTGTGTACTTTAAAAAGAGAAATTTATATTATTATATTTAATTTATAATATTTTTTTGTATCGTTTATAACACGAAAGCTACCTTCACGGATGAAGGAACGCGTGATGCGCCCGAGACAGTCCGTACGAGACGCAACTGTCGTTACTCAGCGGCAAGGAACATCGGTCAGAGTTTAGTCCGCCCGGCTGCCACGATATTGCTGGCATAAATGCTTTTACTACTGACCTGCACCTCGAACGACACCCAGGATACGTACGATGCGCATTATAGATGCAACGCAGCTTTCGAGATTTGAGCGCGCTATGAAATCTCGCCTGATCGGAAAAATACCGTACTGTCCGTATGACGGACATAGCACCGTGTGCGCGCGCCCAGAAAAATTGATATTTCCCAGGGCGAAATTTCGAAATGAAGAATTTCGCTGTTTCGAGAGAAAAAACGATTTATTCCATCTGAAATATTCAGTCTCCTATGTTTGCTGCATGAGTGCGAGATATGTCAATTATTATTGATTAGGAGTTTTGAAATATTCTCTGCGGCTAATCGCTTTTCCGATACAGTCGTTTGATGGAATGATAAATTGTTAACAACTGTGACACACCGTGGCACATAATGTTTACAATGTTGCGATATAATGTTTTCATATATTTTCAACATGAATAAATCAGTAAATATACATATTTGGTACAAATAATTATTACTAAATAATTACACACACACATACATATACATATATATAAGGTATTTCAAAAGTGGAGGTCACTCGCTCGGAAAGTGATTGGGGACTCAAAAACAAGAAAAAAGTTAGTATAAACATACATTGTTTTAGAGTTATTATTTTTATATTAAAATTTTAAGTTGCTTTGCTTTCGAATTTTTTAGTCAAAATTGAAAGAAGAGATGGTTTCTATGAGTTTTGTAACATAATTAAAGTTAAATAAAACCGTCTGCTTTAGCATTATCCGGATGCACTACGTGGAGCTACAGCCCATTTAGTATTCTTTTGTTTGAAAATTCGTAAACAATTTTCGAATCTATGTTTATACCAATTTTTTTCTTCATTGACTTCATTTTTTAAACATCTTCTATATATACATATACTATACTATATACACATGTTTGATATGTATATATATATATATATATATACATGTATATATACATATCAAACATTAGAATAAATTTATGAACTTATAATATAACATTCGATGATATTTTGTCGCTCTGTGGAAGCGCAAGAATGAACATTGTATGTCATTAGAATACAAACGAGTCGCACAGCGATATCGATAAAATTTTCTCGACAAGGTAATAGAATATTAAAAGTGTTTGGTAATAGAATATTAAAAGTCATCGCGAAGACATTGATGTTTCCAGACACTGGATATCGACGTAACGTCGCGTCATTTTCCTCTCAACTACCCCGAGTTCACTCCGTGAAATCTCCCCGGCTAAGCCCGATTTTGCAACGTGCATGTAATTGACCGTATTTTTCATGTCGCGGCGAGAACGAGAGCGAGAATGACTTCTAAAGAGCGTATTATCAGCGACGCTGCATCTCGCGGTAGCTCATCTCATTTGCGTGTCAGGTCTTGTTCGCGTTCCTCCGCGTCTCCCCGGCGTCACGACGACGCCCTCGAAGACGAATGCGTAGAAACGTGTAACGAACGTTCGAGCGAGATGTTTTGCATGAGAATCTCCATATCGTCGGAATACGTTATCGTAAGATGGATACGCTCAACGTTGAAAGACGAAACGTGATTCGTGCCGTGTCCGGGTATAAAATATACGTCCGCCGGAGAATGCGAGCACAAGGGAATATTAAAATGGCGCGGTCCACTATGCTTGCTTGTTTCCACCGTGTCGTCGACTCGTTCCCGTCGAATATCCGCACTGTGTTCGATGTACTTCTGAACGATATGTTTGACCTCTCGGCTGCCGCCTGACCGCGAGATGTATTCTGCTCTTGAGTAACATGTCAAGAGAATTTTATCGATATCTTAGAACAACATTAAAGACACAGTTCTCGTGCTGTGTAGGAAGATAAATTCTCGTATCCAAGTGTTGGATATTTTTAAAACTAACTTTAAGAAAAGGTACTTCTCAGTTTGTCTTCTATGTACGTATGTTTGTTTGTTTGCTCCCCCATAACTCGAGAAATGTTATTGAGATGAAGCTTTTTTTGTTCAGTATGTTATCTACATATTTCTTACATTAATGTTGTTATCCAAGTTTATCCACAAGGGAGTGATCTAGAAATTGGATTATTACATTATTTTCTTGAAAATCCGAGAATATCTAGAGATACGGGACGAAATTCTTCTTTTTAACCGACTTCAAAAATAAATTTTTAATAAATAATTTTTTAATAAATAATTTTTAATAAAAAAACACGAAAGAAAAAACTTTTTTAACAAAAATACTGCTGTCAGAAACCTCAAAAGCTTTAAAAAGTATGAAATAATTTTGATTCATTATTCTTCAATCTTATTCTAATACTCTACCGATGTTAGAAGTCAACGCAAATCATACGTGAAAATATTGTGTCAAAATAATGGATAAAGTCCCGAAAAGTACTCACACCCCGATTTTTTTTAAACTCAGTATTCCTACGTATATTGACGCGCTGATTACGAATATCATAGTGAAAATTGGCGACTACTTGATTTTCATGGTGAAAACCCATAAAAATTATGGTTTTTTACGTTTATCTTAGTAAATACGGAAAATCATGATAAATGTTTTAAACAAAAGTTTTAGATCTCACTGAGATAAATATTTTAGGTTGTATACATTTTCAACGTACGAATGATAGTTTTCGAGGAAATCGAATACCAGCATTGTTACAGTCTTTATACTCGATTTCTGCGAATCCCTTCTGCGGGTTATTTCGCTACGTAGACAGTATATTTCCTTCGAATCGTGGCGAAAAGAAATAAAGGAAAAAGGACTTACAATTATGAAAGAACTCTAATAACTTTTTTTAAGAATATTTTTAACATTTTTAACATTTGCAACACGGGAAAAATATCGAACGAGGGAGGCTGCGCCCCCCCGTACCC
>NW_022639487.1:2254747-2263254 GCF_010583005.1 Odontomachus brunneus | reverse complement strand
CCCCCGTCCCCCCCCCCCCCCCGCCTAGAAACTAACCTAACCCTATCTATCGTCACATTAGCTGTCGGTCATTGTTTATTAAAATGTTATTAAGAAAAAAAGTTAAACACTTTTTAACCGCAATGATGATAGACGTTAACGCTGTTACTATCTTTATACTCCATTTCCTCGAAAACTATTATTCGTAAAAATATATACAACCTAAAATGTTTATCTCTGTGAGATCTAAAACTTTTGTCTAAAAATATTTATCATGATTTTTCGTATTTACTGAGATAAACGTAAGTTTATCATGGTTTTTCATGGTTTTTACCATGAAAATCAAGTAGTCGTCAATTTTCACTATAATATTCGTAATCAGCGCGTCAAAATATGTAAGAATACTGAGTTTCAAAAAAATCGGGAATGAGTACTTTTCGGAACTACGATTATTTTGGATAAAATAATAAATTTTAAGACTTTCGAGATGGTTTATTTTTCTTCTTTTACATTATTTTCATTTTTTTTTTTACTAAACACACCGAACGACTTTGCTTGGAAGTGCATCGAAATGCAACTAATTTTAAATAAAGACGTTAACTGTTACGACGATTGCACGATGACTGTGAAACATTGGAATCTTTTTTACATAAATTTATTATATCACGGTAGGATGAGTACACAAAGGGATATCATTCGTTAAACTTCCTTGTTGCCGAACATGTCGCGATACGTTATAGCTAAATGAAACGAACATTACTCACGACTGAATATAATTTCAGTGTAAAAGAGAGATATACACACATATAATTTCATATGCTATAATATAAGGTATATTAATACGCAGCGTCTGGTGATCGATACTATTCGAAATACTATTCGAAATACTGCTCGAATTTAATTATCCAGCAGTTTCCATTGGACGACACATCACGTTCACTGAGTAATTATTAACCCTTAGTATTATCACAGATAATAGCTCATAGCGCTTTACGATCAAGTGGCATTGAGCGCAGTACGATTTGTAATAATAAGAGAAGACGCACAAAGTAAAACAAGTTGATTCGCCTCGACGGGTATTTGCCTAACTAATTGATTTTAATTAATTAAAGTTTGACACGGAAAACATAAAGTTTCTCCGTTGCAAAAAGGAGAGTCAGTCCCTTTCTCACCCGAACAGAAATATAAGCTATTTGTATCACAGTTCGCGAATTTAGATTTAGATCACTTACGTGCGTAGACATTGACACAAACAGTTAGGCTATCACGGCATAATAGATTGCCAATCAAATAGGAAAGGCAGAATCGCGGATGAATAACGACGATGGCAATTCGATACTCAGTATTCGGGACTACGGTCGTTTGCACGGATCGCCTCGACGTTACGCTCTCGAAAATTTCAAGCAAACTGTGACGATTAATCGCTGCCGCCGGATTGCGGCAATTAATCTTGAGCAACGTGAACCGTTTAATAATCACGCTGCTGTTGGCTGCCGGCCGTCGTAGCCGCGAGGCCGATCTCTTATTTAAGCTATAACAAATGTTGCGAATGTAAACCGATGAGCGTGGAATATTTATACTACGGGGCGAGCGATTAATACGGTTAGAGGTTAAAGTGTTACATGGTAATTCAATTTAGCCTCGCGTGAGATAAGACTTTTGAGAACTATCGATGCGAGTGATGACGTGCCATTTCAGCCTTTCGCTGTATATATACGTGCTCAAGAACAGAAAATGGATATCGTTAAGTACGAAGTAAGCGAGCGCGAGTGCGGACGTGATTGCAAATTTATCCCATGACATTGTTGCGGGATAGATTTGCGGAAACATGTATCGCGTACGATGGCTCGTAAAATCCTGTGACGAGGGCTCTATCGCGAAATCTTATGAAACATAAACTTTAAGACGACCCACTTCTCTTATATGTGCTTAACGACGTAATAAAATCTGCGTTCTTAATCAAATGGAAACCAGGAGAGATAAAACAACTCGCGACCCTCCCCTCTTCTCCTCCGCTGCCTGTGAAAATCAATGAAAATTAACTTTTATATTTTAGATTAAATCGCTCTTTCTCCAATATTAGACATTAAGATACTTAATATCGAGAAAGTTACGGAAAAAAAAGAACAACGATGAATGGTCTAATCTTTTTATTGAGAGAAGATCGATCCCGAATTCGCCGCAGGATCCGCGAATGCGGAAGGGAAAGAGAGATACGAGGCGAAATCGAGAGGACTATCGGGGCGGACTACACAATATGCGCACTTCTCCGAGAGAAGTTCGTCCTTAATGTCGCGAGATAAAAGATAAATGAGCGGCAGACGCGACAGGCTGTGCGCAAGTAGTACAGTTCGCTTGAAATGTTCACACCACAACAGATTCCTTACTGACATTTATTTCTACGACGTTATCTGACACAACATGTACACAGCTGTATAAACGATCCTTGGCTTGTCTGATAGAGACAAACATTTGTGGTACCCACGGGTCGGAAGAAATATATACGGCACAATAAGCAGAATGTCTTGCACTGTTCTGTCACGTGGATTCGCGTACGCAATTGCGTCGCCTGAGTTAGGCCTCAGCGCGCGCGCATGTGTGTGTGTGTGTGTGTGTGTAATGTTATTTAGCGTACTACCGTTTGCACCGACTGCAAACATTAACAGCGTGAATGCATAACGTTTTCAACGTTAACCCTCGACGAACGCGGCAACGGTCAATCCCGCCGCTGGCACTTCACAATACGCCATTCTACAATAGCGTAAGCGTGGCCGTAGGTGGTTGTAAGTGATTACGACAACTAATCAGAATAAAGCAATGAATAAAACACTCTGATTAGTTGGCTCTTACGTTCATGACCACGATTACGTAATTGTAGAATGATCTCTACGATTGACAAATTAATGCTTGAAGTCTAAAAGCACGACCAATCACGCGCGTTGTCTTGAAAATCACTTTTGCGTACAACACAAAGAAAAGCAATTAAGTACAGTGTCAAAGTCGCTGTTGATTGCTTTTCCCTTTTCTCACCCTCTTTCTCTGTCTCTCGCCGTGTACATTAGTATTATCTATTTATCGAGACCACAAACTGAACCTGTTAGATACGCCATATTTAACCATGAGGGCTAAACGACCGCTTCCCGCGTGCATATGCTAATGAATCAGTTGTGTTATATGTCGCGTGGTATAAATCATCGTCTATTTTCCTCGTTAAATGCCAACCGGGGCTCGCCGAAACCAACTGCGTCGTCTGGAAATATATGCTAATATATGCGAGCAAACGGGATTATGTTACTACTAGGGTATGCGGGATCGATCATCTTAACACACTCTGCGGTCCATGTACTTTGGCGGATCAACCGAACGATAATGCTAGCTTATGGATGAGCAGAGCCGAGGGGGCGGGTAGACTGATATTGACCTTGCCGGCCACAAAGGGCCGCATAATTGTTGAGGTTAATTCCTGTTTGTGCCGCACGCCGCAATCTAACCTCCGTCAAACTATCGCGACCTCGAGTCCTCTTAGCCCATCTCTGCTTTGGACTATCTGTGCAGTGGATAGCTCGGCAGTTGTAAATCCGCCGCATTTGACGTGCGGCGCGCAAAGTACGGTAACAGGCTTCGTGGTTCACCGCGGCTGAATGAATATACAATATAATATCGGTTAATGTCGAGCTCGAGCAGGCGCGACGCTGCAGGGGTCGTTGGCACGTAGATAGGTAGCTTCGGTTTCGGTTTATCATTCGCGCAATTTTCGGCCAATTATTGCCGAGACCACCGTGGTTCGCAGTTGTCACTGTACGCTTCTTATTAATTATGGATCGCGATTGAAATTTCCGTCGTGATAACTACACGGAGGAAATTACTATGGTTGCTATATCCACATATTCTATAGCTAGTGAGATAACTTATGTGATTTCAAGTGGCATAGACATGGCATTAAAAGTTACTATTATCACATAGCTATCTGTACAGTTCTCACACACACAACTATAGTTCTTATGATATATATATTTTTTTGTTTTGTTGTGGCAACTATATTTAAGCAAGTAAAATTCTTGGAGTTTTCTCGGTGTACTAAACATACAGGATATCTGATTATCAATGAGACACCCGTTGGTTGCAAGTAGAACTCAAACTGAAAAATTCCTTTACCATTCCGCAAACAGCCACGTAAAATTTTGTGTTGTTAATGAAAGAAGATTGATGAATGATTACGCGCGATACGGTGGAGGAACTGCGATGGCGATGGTCTGCCGTCACGTGCTCGTATATTAAGTCAAATTGAACAAAAAAAGTCCTTTATCATCATTTCGCAACTGATCACGTAGATTTCTGGTTATTAATTAAAAAAAGATCGGTGTACAATTGCGCGCATAATCCTGTTTAATTGATAACTAAAAACCTACGTGATCATTTGCAAAGTGCTATAAGACTTTTTTCAGTTTGACTTCTGATGTACAAGTACGACAAACGTCACTATCGCAGCTCATCCACCGTATCGCGCGTGATCATCCACTAATCTTCTTTAATTAATAAATGGAAGTTTTACGGGGTGGTTCGGTAGAGGAATTTTGTGTTTAGTTTGATGAGTTTTACCTGCACGCCCACGCCAACACACACACACATACATATACAACGGATGTATCATTAATTATCACACACCCTGTACAGGCGCATTACACTGTTGCTCGTAATGAAATTGGCACATATAATTTATGAGATGCACTAAGTCTGCATTGTCAGACACGATTGAATTGCTGCCTACACTGGTTCACATGTTGTTAATACTGGAAAAACTTTTCAAGCGCTTGTCAAAAATTAACAAAAGAATTTTCGTTTAAATATTAAATAGTAAACGTAAATATTAAATAGCAAGCGTATGTTATTTATACTTAAAAATCGATGGGTGCCTTAATGACGTTTCTTGCTCCTCGATGTTCATCGACGCAAAATTTCTCACTGTGCGTTCGGGAAGTTTAAGGCGCGATACGAGAACTTGGGTTAGATGAGATTCGCCGAAAGTTGGCGGGTAAAAGAAACTTTTTACATTTAAATGGCTAGTTTCCGACACGTTCGCGCGGTTTCATTGCAACTTTGTTCGATTTTATGGGTAAAATTTTTGATATTTCGCAAGGGGGGGGGGAAGAGAACAACTTCCCGATATTCGATGCAAATTTTATTACGCCGATTGTTGATCCACGCCCGAAAGCCGAGAACTTGGCTTTCGCGCTTCGCGTGAAACGGCCGAGCGCGAGCTTCGCATTCCGTACCCGTGTCAATGCTTCAAAAATCATCCGAGAAATTCAACGTCAATTTATGTGAACGACGAACCGTGCACTGTTTCGACTGGCATTCACTCGTTAGCCTTTAACGAAGATCTATTTGAGTCATTCGCTCGATCGCGCGCATAAGCTCGAGAGGGTCGCTTTCGTATCTCGCGTGAGAAAGGCGCCCGTGCGCGGGAGAGAGAGATGTCCCTCGCGAAATATAAATCCGTCCGACTTTCAAGGCGCGGTCGCAATTAATAGCCTGCATTAATCACGAAGGACGGTGACGTTACGGAGAAATATGAGCATTTGTTAGCGCAGGATAAGCGAGAGGCAGCCGCTCGGGCGCGCGCGCGTTAATCATACGAGTGCGGAATGCGATCTCGGCTGCGGTCGGTGGACGCCGGCACTTACTGGCCAGCGCTTAATCGTGCGTGAACTGCTTTTTACCGGTCTCGCCTATCTGGAGAGAGGTACCCTCGGTCCGTTTTAAATACAAAGGCCCAGCTGCACAGCTGCGGTTCGTTCGCGAATGCACCCTTGAGGGAAAGAGAGAGAGAGAGAGAGAGAGAGAGAGAGAGAGAGAGAGAGAGAAAGAGCGAAGCGAGCGAACGAACGAACAAACGCCTCGGCGGAAATAATGTCCGCGCGCGAAAGGATTAAACCGCGTCCATTAATCACCGGGTGCGGTTAAATCGCCGTCAAAATCACCCTCGCGAAGAGCTCGGCCCGCAGCGTGGCATTTCCCGTCTTCCCACGAGGAGAGGTCCTATAATAGAGTTTGATTCGTGGCGTTCTCTGTAAAATCACATTCTCCTTTAATTAAGGACACCTTCACACGCGGCGGACGAAATTAATATCCTCGCGCTTAGTTTCCCTCGCCGTTGAAGAGGCGCCACGTTGTCCTCATGCGTCGTAGAGAGTGAATAATAGCGACTAACTACGCTTCGCGCTTCTTTATTTCGCTCTCGAACCGCCGGATGTTCGCGGAATGCAGGGATCGCGGGTAAGGAAGCTCTAAAACCCGAGAGTGCTCCCATCTCGTGTGTAGTAGTGACGTCACCGTCGCTGCTCCAAGTAACTGCTCGTAAAGAGAGAGAGAGAGGGAGAGGGAGCGAGGGAGTGGAGTTGAAAACTTGTATAATCCGGCTGTATCTCCCGCGATATCTTGGAGGAAAGTCTGCTCAGACTGAGATCCATCTGATCCGACCGGCTCGTTCTAACTGGCACTTTGGCGACGTGGCCGAGCGGCTGTTGCAATTTGTATCGCCGCTCGTGCTATAAGCACGCTCGTCAAGTACCGCCGGAAATTGAATATCCGAGGGTCTAAAAAGCGCGAAAGAAAGACACGTGTATTTGATTAACGTTGAGGTGTGCGCGCGCGCGGTAACGCGTGTCCGTACGTGATAGGGGAATCAGTCGGCGAGATAATTTGGTTAATATTTAAGTCGGTCTTGCTTAATGTTGTAACTGTTTTAATTCGTTTGATAAAGGGTACCGACCGAGGTGTGAACCCCGATTAATTTAGTTTCAAATTAGACGTACGTGCGCGGTCTGGTTGGAAATAATTAAAAAATTAAATTACTTTATTAAAGTCCGCGCGCAATCCTATTTATAGAATGCACGTGTCATTATGCGTGGGGAGGAACCTTTTGTTTCTAATATTACCCGACGTTTTAATTACGCCAATAATTAATAAACCTTTGCTGATTGAAACACAGGCGCATTTGATTACGTTTCTCCCGGGATATTCGGTTGCATGTATAATCGCATCTGGCTAAATGCAAAATAAACGTTGTGCAACGCGTTGTGCAACGCGTTAACGTTGATTCGATGAATTGAATAACATTTGATCGTATGCCCGATGATATTTTTATTTCGCCATGTAAGAGTCTTAATCGAGGATGGTAAAGTGCGATAAAGTGCAGCGCTCGAAAGAAAGGGACAAGAGAGAGAGAGAGAGAGAGAGAGAGAGAGAGAGAGAGAGAGAGAGAGAGAGAGAGAGAGAGAAAGAGAAAGAGTCCTGCACCGAGAGAAGAAATAGTTGATCTAACTAAAATTATAATTATTTTTTGCCTAAACTATATCTTTTGGTTATTCTAACACAAAATAATAGTGATGACATGCGTATAAGATTATTATCACACTGAGAAAAAAATTTACTAAATTTCAAAAAACGTTTTTTTGGATAGTACTGTGAAGATATTTGTTTAAATTAAATAATTATTTTCTAAAATTAAAGAAACAAATTTATATTTAAAACTTCTTTATTTAATTTTAGAAAATAATTACTTAATTTAAACAAATATCTTCACAGTACTATCCGAACAAACGTTTTTTGAAATTAGTAAATTTTTTTTCTCAATGCACTAACATCGTAGTAGAATTTAATAAGAACAATTAATTCTCTTGGCCATAATTTATAATAATTATTTCTCTATGTGATCATAATTGCAGATATCAAATATTTTTTCTTTAGTGCAGGCGCGAGAAGAGAAGCGCGCTCGACTGTCGATGCACATAATTTTCTCCCATCGTATAAATAGACGTCTTCGGACGATTGACGCGTGACAAAATGCCTCTTTTGTAGACCGGTGATTGACAGCCAATTTTCTTCGGCTTTTGTGAGTCAATCTCGGAAGCTACGTCTATCGCGAAGCTACTTACACAGCGTATAAGCGCTGCACTTCTCGTTCTGCTGACGCGAACCCCACTCCTGTCCCGCTTAAGCTCACGCTATAACTAGACTCTCTCGATTGTGTCGGGACTCGCCATGATAGATGCGCTGTCCGCATAACGGGGATAATAGCCGCATGTTCTGTATCGCGTCGAAAATTTCGCGAACCTTCCGTAAAGGCAAGTCGAGACGCGCCGCGGGTAACAAACCTTGCTATCCAACTCGGCGATCGCGCCCCCTCATTCATTTTAAGGGCAGCGCGAGCGGAATCTTCGGAATCTCGTTTGAATAAATTGCCTGCTAAGTGAACCGCGCGTTCCCTTACGATACTTGCCGTAGGATCACAGGTAAACAAATGCGCGTGCCTGCCATCTCATTTTGGCAGACACGTAGGCGCGAATTTACGGGACTTGGACGACACTTTGTAGGCGCTATCCTTAGGGAACTCGGGAGAAAATTGGGAGCTTCGTCAAGTAGACACCTATAGCGTGTCAATTCGATTTGACGGTAACGAAGTGACTCTGCGAGTGCATATTATCGTGTTCTCTCTCTCTCTCTCTCTCTCTCTCTCTCTCTCTCTC